>NC_056576.1:32226886-32526886 GCF_018340385.1 Cyprinus carpio
TTTAGAGGACTAACAGCTAAGATAGTAGGCGCCGTGCCTCAGAAGAGTCCATCCCAAATTTAGACCATAAAGGGTAATATCGCGAGTGGGCGGGGCGCCGTGAGCGCGGAGTGAGCAGCAGTAACGTTAGTGAGTTTGTCGTTAACACTCGAAAAAAGACGGAGTAAAGCAAAAAAAAGCTATCGGGGGCTAAAATAGAAAAAGAAAGAGGGAAAAGGACGGGATGGCAATGTCAGGGGATGCAACAGCAGCTTAAATAAGTGGATGGTTGAAAGGCAACAGGTTAGGATTTAAAATGTGACGTCTATGCTTGGAGGCTTGCAAATACTTATTCATTTTTAACAGACTAGCTAGCGTTTGCTAACCCTGGGAATGTATCAGACAGATTATGGTTTAAGCTATCTTAGAATAGTGCAAAACCGAGATTGCTGTTTTTTTTGGGCTGAAAACTGAAAAATATAAGGTTAGCATTTACCATAAATGACAAGAATCTGGAAAACACTTTAATGTCTCTGGTTTACCGTGGAATCATGCCTAGAATTTGCTACCAAACTTGGAGGCTTTGCAAATAATTAATGTTTGACTGGCAAGTGTTTTACTAACGTACTGCAAATATGTGTTGCTGATATCTACATTTAGATTTTGGTTAAACCCTAATGGTACCAATCCATGCATGACATATCTCATTTTATTAAAGTAAAATACAACTAGTAAATATAAGGCAGCATGCACAATACATGACTAGAAGCTGTAAAACATTACTTATGCAATAAGGCTGGTTTATCATGGAAACAAATAGATTTTCTTTTTTTTTTTTTTACCATTAGCTGTTCATGTTAGCTCAGCTGTGCTGTCTGACATACAGGCTACAGTTACATCTGCTGGTGACATGTAAGCTGTAATTAGGGTCACATCTCTCTCTCTAGTCTTTAAAGATCTGTGGCTATATATAGATATACATTTGCCATGGCTTATTCACCATGGCAAATGAAACGCTTTTAATGAAAATTATGAATGTATTGAATATATCCACACAACAAATGAAATAAAAACACAGTAGGTTTTATGGGGCTGTATGTAGCTACTACATAATGATTTAATAATTATTTCTGCCATAATTATTCTAAAAAACACCATTTTACAGAAATAGTGTTTACAGAATAACGTTAAAGTGGAAAATATTGGTGATTCTGACCTCAGCACTCAATATTTTTAACGCATCCGAAGCTCAGTTTGGATCCGAATTTTCCAGAACTCCATCTGGATCGGAACTCCCACGCAGCTCCCGCACTACTCTCCATTGTACATAATGACTTTCCGGTCTGTCCGCTTACGGTTTGTGAGGAGATAGTGGAAAGGCGGCTTGAGTGCTAGACTGCATGCGACTGCCCAACCGGATGTCGGAATCAAAACAATATTTTCCCACTTTTAACGTGTATTCTTTAAACACTATTTCTGTAAAATGGCACTGTATAATAATTATGCAGAAATAATTATTTTATAATTATTAAATCATTACGTTACACTGATTAGCCCCATAAAACCTACCCAGATAGCACATGGTATATCTGCTAAATGTTTGCTAAAGATCGCTTTATCTGGAAAGCATCTGCTGTGTACGGACATCTGATAAAACATCTTTAAGATGCATACATTCTAAATCATAAACATCTTAAAGACAAAAAATTTTCTAAATGTCTTTTCGACATCTGATTGGAAACGTCCTATAGACGTATTGCGATGAGGAAATGCGTCTCGCGTCTCGCAGATGTAAATGCAGACATCAAATAGACATCTCCATGTATGTTGTGTAATGTGTGCTTATCAGGCGATATTATGTTTTTATTTTTGGGGGGGGTCATTTGTTTGTGTGGTTATATTTATACATTTGTTATATTCATTAAAATTATTCATTTTACCATGGTGAATAAGCCTGTTGCTTCACAACCAGTTTGAAAGTTCTGTGCGACTGCCACTTGGGAGAGAAATGCAACAATCAAATCCAAATGTCAGAGACAGCAATGGCAGCTTTAAGACGCAGTGTGATCCGGTTTCGATACGATTCAACACAATATGATTCAATGCAACATGATGCAATAGAAAAAATATATATATGATGCTATCCACTTCAATATGGTACAGATAGTTTGCTTTTATTTCTTTGGTTTCATTTGTGATTATTTGGTGGAAAATGTAGCTCTACCTCTGCCATGTGACTCTCATGCCTTGGTCTCCGTAGTGGTTTGTGATACGTCATATTTACACAGCAGCAGTGGTGTTGAGAGAACGCACTTGAGAAACAGTTTAGAATGGAGAAATCAATCTATATATAAAATATTTGGACACACATTAATGGCCACTTTCAACATCATTAAAATGATAGTGCATCTACTAATAATTATAAATAAATAAATCCGTTTTTTACCAATGCAAATGTTAGAGAACTATGTATGAAAACTTGTATCTGATGCTCACTTTTTTAAAATCGATGCATCGCTTCTTTAATTTTTTATGCCGATGCACTGATGCGAACCGGTAAATCTTACCATCCCTATATTTCAGTATTATTTTTTGTATTTTTGGTTACACTTTATGTTTTACAGTGTCCTTGTTATAGTGTAATTATACATTTAAGTAATATTAATTAACAGATGTACTTACTATAAGGTTAGGCTTTGGTTTAGGGTTCAGTTACATGTAAATATACATAAATTACTCTTATTACTATAGTAAGAACATATAATATGTAACAAGAACACTGTAAAATAAATTATCACATTTTCCTTACCAAACTGAAAATACTGTGGGCTTGACTGGCTGTCTAATTTTGTTTAAGAACATCAATTGGAAGACAGTATAAGACTTACTGTCAATTTCAGATTGCTCCAAAACAGAACAATACAAATAGAGACATATACAATAAGAATGTGCATTTGTGTAAATGTGTGTGTGTGTTTGTGTGTGTTGACAGCAATGCAAGACATACATGCAGCCTATCTATAGAGTGCTTCAGACACCTCAGATACTGATAAACCTGTGTTTTATATATTGCAGGAAAACATAAATTTACGGTATACAGTAAAAAAAAACAATTGTTTTAGTATAGTGTTTAAAAGCATATTTCTTTTAAGTATCTATTTATTAAAGAAACCTGAAAAAATAAAAAAATTAAAATATTAAGCGGCATTTACTGTTTTCAACATGAGCATCAAATCAACATATTAGAATGAGTTCGGAAGGACCATGTGACACTGAAGAAAACAGTTTTGCTAAATGCTTTCACAATATTATTATTATATTCTGCATTTTTAATCAAATAAACATAGCCTTGGTAAGAATAAGGGACTTTTTTAATAGATTTAAACATCTTACCCACCCCAAACCTTTGAATAACAACAAAAAGTTATGTGTCTAATACACAACTGAATGTAGACAACTAAAATAACACATTTTATACAACTAATTCCTCAGATTTTGTCATTAAGGCCTAGTGGTTACCACACGTTCAATAGATACCAACAAGTGGGTGATGAGAGTTTGAATCTGTCATATTTCCTGATCATATCCTGTCTAGACTCTGTTATACTATCAATAAAACTGGCAAAAAGGCCAAAGGAAAGTTTTTTGACAGTTTCAAGTGCTCAGCAAGAGGACAAGCACTGCAGTACATAGTGACATCTACTGGCAACCAGCACTGACATCTAAATCTCCAGACCTTTCTAACTCATCACCACTTGGTTTGAAGACCTATTCCTGTAAGGATAAGCATAAGCAAGTATTCTTAAGTCCAGACAGTAAAGCAAAAACTTGAATCCCAATAGGGAGACAGGCAAACCTGAGCACAAACAGCACCCAACAAAAGCCAAGCCCCATACCCCTCTGCCTCTCCCTTTGACACTCTCAAGTGTCTCACAGTCTGCAGAAGGCACATCAGTCTCAGCGCGGCTGAATGGCAAATACAGTCCCTAACACAGAGTGCATTAGGATTGTTTAATCAGCGGGATTTCAGGGAGTGCCCTTTTATTCTCCGTCGGTGACGAGAGGCCCTTGCTAATTGTCTGCTCATTGTCTCTCGCTGAGCTGAACAAGGGAAGCTCTGTGAGCTGGAGAGGAGCGAGAGAGAAGCTGTGTTTATCTTCCAGGCGTTTCTCTCATTTCCCGTACGTCTGTGCTGTCTTTGTGTGTGTGAACTGGTGCTATTATCTGTTGGCACGATAAGTCTCCAAGCCTGGATGGCTACAGATGTGGCAGGGTTGTATTGTTGTTTTCCACCTGCTCCGACCATCCCTTCCCTCATTCACAGAGAGTAATCCCATAACATGACAAGACACACACACACACACAAAAACATACAACTTTGGCTCTATTCAAAGGCGAAGTACCTTTTTTGTCCACCCTTTTGCTAATTGAAGTGGTATGTGTCGTTTAAAAGCAATGTTGGGTTTCAAGGCGGTGTCTTTGTACTCGGATAGTGAAGGTTAGGCATCCATTCTACCACATTGTTGTGACTGGTTGTCAGCTGGGTCATTGCTACGCAAGCTAGGCAGTTGTTAGCAAAAGGCTCGTCATATTTTGAATTTCTTTTGTTAAATGAAAAGTGCAACACTTTTAGAGGCTTTGAAAAAAGCATGGGAAAATGATAACTCACATGAAAGTAATGCTTGTGGGTTATGGTTAGGGTTAGGGTTAGGGTTAGGTTACTGTATTGGCTATGAAAACTCAACAAGCAAATTTAGTTTAATATTAAAAACAGTGCAAAGGATTCTGTGCCGAGAGACTATTACTTAACAACTATTACTACTGAGAGAAATGTATGTTGACACCAGTAGAGGTGTCCAATGTCCTGCCGGGCTTGTGCACTATTCAGACTGAATTAAGAACTGGAATTTGACTTTGACTTTGACAATTTAAGGTAGCAAACATGGAAAACAGGACAACAAGCCTGATTAGAATTTAAGAAAGAAATAAAAAATAAAAAAAAACAATAAAGGTCTGCTTTTCAAATAGTCTCCTTGGTAAACAAATACACAAAATGTTGTGGATTAGGAGATACATGTTTAATTTGGTGGAAACTGTGATAAATATGGGTCATCATTTTTTGAAATTTTTAACACAAACATTAAAATGGTTTATGTTTAATTCATTCTTTGTGTATATCATTGTAGTAATGAACATGTAATCATTGATATTTTTATTTATATATTTTTTAGACTAAATTTATCTATCTATATATGCATACATATTGTAATATGTAATATATAATAAATAATATAATAAAATCACTTTAATTATATATATATGATATATATATATATATATATATATATATATATTATATATATATATATATTAGCTAGTGGCCAAGGCAACAGTTCACAATTTTCCTTTAATTTACAGTTTTATTTATTTATTTTTCATTCTCTTTGGTACTATTTCACACTGATCACACTCGTAAACATCGCTAGTCATTCTTTTAAAAACTGATCTCATGCTTTTATTACAACTATACATGTTTTTAATCAACATAATCGTTGTTTCAAAACATAAGATTATTGTAATATATAGTATATCAAGAACATTTGATTTAATCACCAAAACACAACAGTATGATCTTCTTTCAATTTTGTACCTTTAACAATCAGTGCATTCAAGAGCAAACAATGCAAGATACATGTTTCAAATAACCTTTTTTGATGAAATAATTACAGTAATGGGCAACATTTCCATTATATAAATTGCATAACTCGCATAAAATCCATAATGTTTGTAAAAGTATTTATGCAGGGTGTTATCAAAAGGTGTGATGACATGGCTATAAGGTTTTTGCAGGCAGAGTTTGCTGTCAATGCAGTAAATATCCTCACTGTGTCATATGACTGAATCTATACTGTAACTGTAACTTTTCATGTGAAAGGTGAGTTATAGTAATGTGCAGTCTCTACCATGGTAATGCCTCTATATACCGTATCACATGGCATAATGTAATGTCAAATGCTGTATTTGATGCCATCTGTCTCCCTTCTTCTGATAGATCTCTGATCAGTTCCTCTACCTTGTATCCTGCTGCTGCTGTATGTTCACAAATTGCAAAACACAGTTTTACAAATGAGGACATCCTCAAAGAGAGGTTTATGATGATTTAGTCAGGTTTTGTCCCCAAATATAGTTACAGTAAGTAGGTACACACACACACACACTATTCTTATATGGTATGGTATTCCATAGGGCTAGGAGTAATGGGTTTTATACTGTATAAAACAGGATATTCTGGCCTCCTACACTAACCCTACTCCTAAACCTTCTCTTACAAAAATTATGGTTTTTTCTCATAGGGCCCCATAGGGACCAACAAATAAATAAAAAAAATCCTCCCCCAAGGCCAAGGTTTTCAGATATTGCCATCGTTGTTGGAACATTTTGTCCCCATAAATGAACTATACACACTTACACAATAATGGTTCTATAGAAACTATATCTATGGAATCTATATCTATAGATGCACCAATTAGTTCACCAATTAACCATTACTGTAAGATGAGTTAGATTAAAATAATAGAAAAACTGAATGAGAAGACTACAAAAAATGGAAAGTTTGATATTAAGAGCTTTATGAAAGACAGTTACTGTGAATGGAACATTTATAGATGAAACACTTGTGTAGTGAACAGGATACTTTGTGATTGTGTAACATATGATGAAATGTTTGAAAAAAGTGCACTTTTTGATTCTGTTCTGTTGTGATATATGTACTAAAAGTTTTGAAACTGTTGCTTTTGAAAATAATACCAAAGCAAATTAAAAAAAAAAAAAAAACTGTAAGTTCAAGAACCAAAATAACAAAACTGCTAAAAAAAACCTTCTAAATAAAAAAATAACATAAATAAAAAACAAAATCTAGTTATTTGTTAAAATATAACAATACTTTAATAGTATATCAATAATATTATACTAAAATGTCTGGTCAGAAATTACTTTATGTGAAAGTTATGCTTGGAATGTGACCTCCATATAACAAAATGAAGAAGAAAAAAAATCTGTTAATACCTAATATCTAAATAACCAGTGTTACATATAAGTGGTACTTTTATTGAAGGGCAGCTGATTTTTAAATTGTGAGTTTTGACCAACCTCTCTACTTTTATATTTTAATGGCACAAGAAGCACCTCAGAAGTGTTTGGCATGACAGAGAGACTCTGGCAGAGCTTCTGGATGAACAGCTGTCTGTCTTCATCTCAGCACTGTTTCATCCGAGCATGTTATGACATATTAAACCCTCAGCACTCCTACTGTTTACTGAGACCACCCAGACAGCCCAGCTCAACTCTGTCCTGACTGTGAGAAGAAAACTGTTTGTTCATGTTATTCATCAAAAGTAAGATAAGCATTTTTAAATTTGCGTACATTATCTTCAGAAAGCATTGTTTGAATCTCTGGACATCCAATGTGAATTATATTCATTATGTTTACACAATAGTCCTTTAAGTAATTAAATGAACTATATTTTTGCCTACTCATAATGCCACATAACCCATATCAAATCAAAAATATGCCAAACTAGATTTTATTAGAATGAGAACTTACACATTGCATACTTCTGTAAATTGTTTTCAGCTATTACTTTTCATTATTAGATGCATATGTAAGTGTAATGGTTCATATTGAAAGAAGGAATGCACTAAAATACATTTTAGTGACAATAAAAAAAATAATAAGAATAAAGAGTAAAATGATTAATTTCACTTTCATTTGATTATCACTAGACTAGCTGTGGGAGTCATAATGAGACTATATAAATGACATTTGTATGCCATCATAGTTTATACACATAACTAATTGACTCCAATTCCAGTTGTGCAATTCTGTTTAAGCATGGTGAGCTCTAACCCGTCCCACAGAGCTCCATAATCAGTATATAGCCACTATAACCCCCCTTAACCTCATGCAGACTAAATAAAAGCACACAGCCACTCAAAAACATAGGATCACATTCAAATCAACTGGTACTTTTATAAACCAAGATGAAAAAGACTGAAAGAAATGTGCTTATATTAATGTATCAATGAACAAGCAAACTCTTTTTTGACATTTGCAGATGAAAGAGAGTAAGGCATTTATATGTCTAATTACATATAATCTGCTAAGAGGCTTCAGATTTGCTGTGCAATAAGGCTCTAAAATCTGGCATCAAGTCAAGAGCTGTCAGCTGCAACCATAGACAGATTAAACAAACCCTCAGCCACTTCACCCACCACACTCAACAATACAGATCTCGGGATGTTGATCCACGGTAAGATCTGCTATAGTGCTACTAGGTTGGGACCATTTGGGTCTTACGGATTTACAAGCATTGATCCTTTTAATAGCATAGGATAATTGCATTTCCTTACAATCATCCCTTTTTACTCTGTACGTATCCAAGTTGAGACCTTGGATTTATGTAAAGTTTCAGTGATAGCATTTTGCTACACACAGCAGGGGAGGTCTGCTTAAAATGAAAGAATATATACCTTATTAATATTTCTGCTTAGCTCGTTTTTAGGATTTGGCTTGATCAGGGTTTTTACAGTCTTGCTGCACTAGATTAAAACTCTTAATAGGGATCATCAGGAGACTCCTGTAGGAATTATACCAAGATCCTCAAAATCTGTTTTCCGACAAAACAACATTTGAAACATGTCCAAGTGTACTTGCTGGAAGACTGTCTTTTGAAAGTTGATCACATTTAATATTATCTTAGATCAGATTAGCTACTTTTTGATTTTCTTTTGAATGCATTTTACATGAGAAGGATGCAAAATGTATTTATTTTTTTCTCCATGACAAACATTTTACACCTAAATCTAAACTATTATGATTTTTTAACATTTAGTCATTTAGCAGATGCTTTTATCCAAAGCGACTTACAAATGAGGACAATGGAAGCAATCAAAAACAACAAAAGAGCAATGATATATAAGTGCTATAACAAGTCTCAGTTATCTTAAACGCAGTACACGTAGCAAGGGCTTTTAAATAATGTAATAAATAAAAAGAAAACAGATAGAATAGAAAAAGAATAGAGCAAGCTAGTGTTACAGGTCTTTTTTATAATTGTATAATAAATGAAAATAAAATAGATAGAATACAAAAAGATTAAAAATGTAGTTAGATTTTTTTTTTTTAAGAATAGAATTAGAATAGTGAGTGCTAAAGTTAGAGGGTCAAATAAAGATGGAAGAGATGTGTTTTAAGCTGATTCTTGAAGTTGGCTAAGGACTTAGCTGCTTGGACTGAGTTGGGCAGGTCATTCCACCAGGAGGGAACATTTAATTTAAAAGTCCGTAAAAGTGACTTTGTGCTTCTTTGGGATGGCACAATCAAGCAACGTTCACTTGCAGAACGCAAGCTTCCAGAGGGCACATAAGTCTGGAGTAATGAATTTAGGTAAAGGGGTGCAGAGCCAGTGGTGGTTTTGTAGACAAACATCAATGTCTTGAATTTTATGCGAGCAGCTATTGGTAGCCAGTGCAAATTGATAAACAGAGGTGTGACGTGTATTCTTTTCGGCTCATTAAAAATTAATCTTGCTGCCGCGTTCTGGATTAATTGTAAAGGTTTGATAAAACTGGTTGGAAGACCTGCCAAGAGAGCATTGCAATAGTCTAGCCTGGACAGAACAAGAGCTTGAACAAGGATTTGTGCAGCATGTTCCGAAAGAAAGGGCCTGATCTTCTTAATGTTGAATAAAGCAAATCTGCAGGACCGGACAGTTTTAGCAATGTGGTCTGAGAAAGTTAGCTGATCATCATCATAATCCCCAAGGTTTCTGGCTGTTTTTGAAGGAATTATGATTGATGTGCCTAACTTGATGGTGAAATTGTGATGAAACGATGGATTTGCTGGAACCACAAGCAGTTCTGTCTTGGCAAGGTTTGAGCTGAAGGTGATGGTCCTTCATCCAGCAAAAAAATATCTGTTAGACAAGCTGAGATGCGAGCAGCTACTGTCGGATCATCAGGATGGAATGAGAAGTAGAGTTGAGTGTCATCAGCATAGCAATGGTATGAAAAGCCATGTTTCTAAATGACAGAACCTAATGAAGCCATGTAGACAAAGAAGAGAAGTGGTCCAAGAACTGAGCCCTGAGGCACCCCAGTAGTTAGATACATAGTAATAATTAGATACATAGTAATAATTGGTTATAAAAACTTAAATAGAAACAAGTAGAAGTAAAAATGGATTAATCAAAAAAATACTTATATCCCTTGCCTGGTGGAGTCGCATGGTAGAGATGATGGTCTTTACACTCTTCGGTCTTCACACGAGGAGGGCTTAACAGGAGGGCTGCCGTGACCACTGCCGCGGTAAACTAACCTTTTTTTATACCCGTCAGACAAAACGGAAATTGAATTCAGCTGAAAACACTTTACTGTTTATCACAACAAAGGTCTAAGCAAGCGCTGACAACGTATGCGATAGAGTACGAGATCAAACGCAGCACGTCTCAACACAGAAACATGCAAAATGTACACCATTAAGTAATTCTGGATGATGCATTGTGTTCACTAATATATCATACAGCTATAGATAAAACATGACTATAAGAAAAAAAAGGGAAAAAAAAATAAAACAAAAAAATAAGTTATTTTTAACAATTTTGTAATTTTTATATACATTTTTGATGAACAAATATAAAGGTTTGTTTAGCCTGCAAGTGGTCACAGTTCAAATCCCAAACTAATATATAAGTTTTATTTAATAAACCATGCAAAATTGTTATTTAAATTTACAGACAGTGATCACAATGCATTTTCATAGTAAAAGAGCCACTTAGAAATTTTGCGTTCTTGGGGGGAAAAGTAAAGTTTTGAGATAGAAGATATGAGGGTCGGTAGGTGATGACAAAACTTTTGATCAGCAAATGGTGCAACCTGAATGAAATTACCAAGTTTAGATGTGAATGTGTGATTTTTGACTTGTGTTACCTACAAACATTGTGTAACCCGGTTTATTAAAGGTACAAGTAATTTCTTATATAGAAAATTATATTCAAAATCCACAAGCCTTAAAAATCTGAGAGGGCTCATTTTGCTAATTGTGAACATGGGTCTGAATAATGTTATCTGTGCAGAACAACAGCAGTTAACGGCAGACAGCAAGTCCATATGGAATAGTCTTAGGATAATCTAGGGTTTTAAAGATTTATCCCTGGTTCGATAAGCTCATCTGTTTGTTTGTCTGCATTGTATCTATATGAGAAGGCAGATTAGCAAGACTTGTACTTGAGATCTTTTAATGTTACTAATTCTGGCAGCCAAAGTACACAGAAAAAAAGTACCATTTACCTCGAATAAGAATGTCAGTGGAAAGTTACTGCCTGGTTATCGGCTAAGTGGAAATAAAACAAGATTTTAAATCTGAATGCTAGTGATTGGAGAATTAGGAGTTTTTCCATCACAATATGATGAATTTGTACTGTTAGTGCAATTCAAGTTCCTAGGATTGGAAAAATGGTTTTAGATGAAAGAAGTTATGTGTTTGTTGTGATCTTGCGTGCTAAACATAGGGGTTTTTAATTCAGTGCACCAATGAGCTCACAGTGCCATTTCCTATGAATGAATGTTTCCTTGAGGTTCCAGATCTTTATCTCCATCCACCTCACTAGTCATTGATACTTCACATTTTGGAATCCAACAAAAGCACACAAAACTATAAAGCAGTATTTTTGAGTAGCTAACTAAAAGTAGCGACAGTCTAACTTTCCCATTAAGCTTGGACAGGACTTGTTGGACTTAAAACAATTAATGTAAGGGTGTCCAATAGTGTTTTCTGGAGCACATCTAAACCAGCTAATGAAGGTCTTCAGGATCACTAGAAACTTCCAGGCAGAGCAGATAAACTCTGCAGGATGGTGTCCCTTCAAGTCAAGTCACCTTTATTAATACAGTACTTAGAATACAAATCAGTATTGTAGTACAGTTCAATGATGCAAAAGCTCTAACAAAACAATAGCGTCATTATTCAGTCAAAAGACAGTTCTGTGTTCAGTTCAGTTCCATAACTGCGTATGAAAACAGTCATGAAACTACAAGTTCAGTTTAACTATAAGGAGTTCTATAGAAGTCAATAGTGTCGTTATTCAGCTTCAATCACGTTTCCACGTAACTTGCGACAGGTTATGCATTTATGGAGTACTGAATTGATAAGTGACTTGCCTCCCAAGATTAACAATCCTGCTGCCCTGATTGCTCAGTTTGATGTTGATTAAATTGTTATTGTTGCAAATTTTGTCTATTATTAAACAAATTCATTTCAGCTATAAAGCATCTCTACAGAAGACAATTTGCTCTCATCTGATAGTGTTAGTCCAGTCAAAATGATAATATTTCTGAATATTTAGTGTCTTTCAAACCCTAACTAAACAAGTTAAAGGTGAGGGTGTCAAGAAACCAAAACTCCATCAGGTTATAGAAATGGGGGGGGGGGGGTGGTTGGGGGATCAGTCTGGGGACCAGTTCTTCTATGGTCTAAATAACTGAATATTGTGTGATTTATGATTCCAGGCTGCATCTCAAGTCAGATTTGTTGCATACAGCTCCTTCTGCTTAAAGATTGGGAAAATGTCACACTGGCAGGAGCAGGACTGATATAGTTTTTAAGAAAACTGACACAGGCTGATGGTTCCTTTACATTTAATCTGCTAGCAATCACATAATTTACTGCATAGCACAAGCTGATTGGCCTTTGCCGATTTTGCCAGTGAGACTGTTTGCTCAACAGCTCATCATTTAAATGGTCTGGTTAAGTGTTTGTTGTAAGCTGGTCCTGCAGCACGCTATTAGAGTTCCTCTGAAACCCTCCACCTCCCCCAGCTCCACCTGTCTAGATCTATTCTGGGATTTATGTGTGCCTTTTCATGCAGCAGCAGCATATCTAACATGCCCACAGCATCATGTATCTGTATCTATTGGCAGTAGCAAGTCCATGTTTGCTCTGAAGCAGGAGTGTGTGTAGCAGTTCTAGTTTGCTGAGACCAAAAACATTAACACTGTCATATTGTCATGATTGAAATTAACCTATGTATGATTAATTAATAGTTGTCTCATATGGCCACAATATTTGATTAATGTTTCAATTGTTTTTTTTTTATTATATAGTATGTTTTCTGGAAACCGTGTATTATTTGGACCAGCTGTCATAAGGATATGCATTGTGTTGAATACGTTGACACCCACATTACACTGAAATCTAATCCATGCTGCAGCAATAGCAAGCAGATGTGACTGGTGGCATATGTAGTATACAGCACTGTATATGCATGCCATCAGATCCTTGTCAAAACTGCTGTATATGAAAGTGTTCTTATGCAGTGTGTTGAAACTCTGACTAAACACCAAGTTAAAACGTAGCCAATGAAGACAGAGTCGTAGTAAGGTTGATCATTTACTGTCACTCTTCTTCATTAACATTTGCGTGAAAACTGTAATAAAACAATATAGCAATATTCAGTGTCCAGTGTCTTGACTAACATAGCATTATAAATGTCTTTAACATAAGCATAAACTACTGTTCTCTTTGTAGCAGCTATTGCAATGGGTATTAGCATCACTGAAAGCTTCTACATGGTGGTAAACAACTGTTTTAGCAACTTATGAAACATCATATTTTTAACAAAATCCCCACTAATATATGATCTTTAACACGTCTAATGTCATATTAATGAACTTATGGCATTGCCTTTATGATGCTTTTTAGTGGATGCAATGGATTATCAGAGAGAGCACACCGTGTATATCTCATTGTTTTCATGCAGAACCAGGAGCACTAACAGGAAGTGACTAAACTGGAAGTGACTTCATCACATCAAACAAATAATATAATTTTTACAAATGAGGTAGATAAAGGAAACGTAATTATAAACTTCACATTTTTACTTGAGAATATTTACCAAAAATATTTAAAGCAGATATTCTTAATTTTAAAACTTAAAGGGCAACACAGAAAATCATAAGGCCAGTGGCAAGAGTGTAAATGGCATATAAGAAATCGGACAGGTCTCTGTGTTGCCTACTACAGAGCCAACTCTAGCATGGGCAATCAGGCATAAATCCCCACCATTCAACCAGTCAAACAGTGGACCATTAAAGGCCAGCAGTTTCTTGACAGCACCATTTCCATCTTTGGGGCACCAGGGGCTGGAAGTGTTTTGTATGAGGGATCTCTTCACCAAAAGAAAAGGCCAAAGGGTTTCAGTCATCCAGATTCTATCAGAAAGCAGCACACAATACAATTTGACAGATTACATATGGGCAAAAGGCAGTCCTCACCACTGGCAATGATCTTTACATGCACATGAGACCACTTGCTGAGAGGTATTGAGCTGAAATGTCAGACAATACCTTTTTTTTAACCTCTACCTGGCTTTTATTATCCTGCTGTTGACCATGAGGCATGTTTTGCAGGTAAGTGCTCCATTCATGTTGTTTGTGTTTCCTGTTAGACAACAGCCATCTTGGACTTATTGACTATATGTCAGAGTCTGTCTGACGCAACAATTTAGTCATTCATTCATTATTCCCTTTTTAGGCTTTAGACAAGCATTAATAACAATGTTCAAACTGGTTTTTGATGACCATGCAAGTTAGAGTATATCCTGTGTATAAAATGCTTCATCTGTTGTTTGTTTTTGTTATTATTATTATTATTATTATTGTTGTTGTTGTTGTTGTTGTTGTTATTATTATTTATGCATGCTTTATGCATTAATTCTGGCAAAGATGTTTTTTTTATATAATTAATGAAAATGTTCAGTGTCAAACATGCAAAAAAATAAATACAAATAAAAAATAAATAAAATCATTATGAAGAAGGATCCTTATTGCATTTGTTCATACAGTTTTTTAAATTGGTTTGACATTTTCATAAGTAAGGTGTGCATTTTCGAAACTCTTAGTACTAATATCACAACAGATCATCAAAAGTGCACTTTTTTCAAACATTTCAGCATATTTTCACTTGTCTTAGTACAATACATACAATCACAAAGTATCCTTTTCACTACACAAAATAAGTGTTTCATCTATATAAATGTTTCATTCACAGCAACAGCCTTTCATAAAGCTCTCACTATAAAAACTTATCATTTACTTGTCTGCTTATTCAGTTTAATACATTTGTCTATTATTTGATCTACTCATCTTAATGGTTAATCAGTGAATCATTTGGTGCATCTATAGATATCTGTAGATATAGATTCAGTAGATATAGTTTCTATAGAACTTGTTAGCAATTTGGGGATAATTTGCGTGACGTACAAGTCATCATCGGAGAGTGTGTGCGTAGTCTCTGCGCGGACATCCGTGTGCCTCCCATTTTTTGTGACCACGTGGACAAGTACACACGGTCAGTAGGCTACTGTGCATGTGCAGGCTGTGTGAAGAAGCCCATTGCTATTTGAACCTGTAAAATCCATCAATAAAACAATATAAAGCCAGCCAGATGTGCAACAACTCTGGATAATTGTTTATTCGCATGTTTGTTTATGGTTCAAGCCCATCTACTGGGCATGTATGGAACATACCCGCGTACACTTTCAGTAGTAAAAATACAAGTAGTACATGTCCGCACTGTTTGTGGATTGCGCACATGGAAAGTATTGCTCACATGGAAAGTATAACACAGGCCTCAATGTAAGGCAGTGGTTCTCAAACCTCTCCATGAAGAACCCCCAGCACTGCACATTTTGTATGTCTCCCTCATCTATCACACCTGATTCAGCTCATCAGCTCATTAGTGGAGACTGCAAAACCTGAAGTGGGTGTGTCAGATTTAGGGAGACATACAAAATATGCAGTGCTGGGGGCACTTCATGGAAAGGTTTGAGAACCACTGGTGTAGGGGGATAGAATATGCAGTTTGCACAATATTAAACCCATTACTCCTATGGAATGCCACCTATAAAGATAGGAATACCTGTGGGTGGGTGGGTGTGTATGTGTGTGTGTGTGTGTGTGTGTGTGTGTGTGTGTGTGTGTGTGTGTGTGTGTGTGTGTGTGTGTGTGTGTGTGTGTGTGTGTGTGTGTGTGTGTGTGTGTGTGTGTGTGTGTACCATATATTGGAGACAAAGTGTAACCCAAAAGTAAGCAAAACCTGACAAAATCAACCAAAACCTCTCTTTGAGGATGTCCTAATTTGCCATTTTGCAATTTGTGAACATACAGCAGGATAAACAGATGATTCTTCTGCACAATCTGACTTTGCTGCAGCCTGGAATTGAACTGCTGGTTTCGTCTGGTCAGAGGAGAACTGGCACCCCTGACTGAGCCTGGTTTCTCCCAAGGTTTTTTCTCCATTCTGTCACCTATGGAGTTTTGGTTCCTTGCCGCTGTCGCCTCTGGCTTTCTTAGTTGGGGACACTTCATTTAAAGCGATATCGTTGACTTGATTGCAAATTATTGCACAGATACTATTTAAACTGAACTGAGCTGCATGATGACATCACTGAATTCAATGATGAACTGCCTTTAACTGTCATTTTGCATTATTGACACTGTTTTCCTAATTAATGTTGTTCAGTTGCTTTGACGCAATCTTTTTTGTTTAAAGCGCTATATAAATAAAGGTGACTTGACTTGTTAAAAGGGAGAGGTACTAATCAGAGATGGATCAGAGATCTATCAGAAGAAGGGAGACAGATGGCATCAAATTTTACATTACATTATACCATGTGATACGGTATGTAGAGGCATATACCATGTCAGAGACTGCACATTTAACTCACCTTTCATCTGAAAATTTCAGTTACAGTAAAGATTTAGTCATATGGCACGGTTAGGATATTTACTGCATTGACAGCAAACTCTGTTCTAGCACAAAACCTTATGGCCATGTCATATCCTCATCACACCTTTTGATAACACCCTGGATAAATGCTTTTACAAACATGTATTTTATGTGAGTTATACAAGTTAGGTAATCTAAGTGTATTTTCTAACATTTCAGAAAAAGAAAAAAAAAACCTTGATTTGAAACATGTATATTGCATTATCTTGTTAAAATTACTAAACTGAAATAAGATCACAGTGTTGCGTTTCGGTGATTAAATCAAACGTTCTAAATATATTTTAAAATAATCTTATGTTTTGAAAATAATGATTGTGTGGATGAAAATATGTGTAATTGTAATGAGTAATGAGATCAGTTTTGAAAGAATGACTAATGATGTTACAAGTGTGATCAGTTTGGATTTTTGTACTAAGAGTTTTAAAAATATACACCTTACTTGTGAAAACAGCACCAAAGCAAATAATAAAACAAAAGCTGTAAATAAATTAAAGATAGAATAAATAAACCATGTATTAATAATTTTTATTATATATGTGAAATCGTATTCAGTGTTTAACTGCAAAATATTTAGTTGGTCAGTGATCTTAGTGCTAACCTGAAGCAAAAATAAATAAATTATTTAAAACGGTAACAAGGTTACAGTAAAGACTACAGTTGTTAATCTTTTTTAAATTATTTAATAAAATACATCTATTAAATTTTTAGCTCAGGTCTGTTGCATAATATTAGCAGATATAAATGTTGATTTCAATAATGTATTCGTAAATCTTAAAAATATATTCAGCTATTATTAATAAATGCTTTAGAAGTACTTTTGGTTACACTTTATTTTAAGGTGTCCTCGTTACTGTGTAATTATACATTTAAGTACTGAGTAATATTAATTAACTACATTACTTACTATATGGTTAGGGTTAGGATTAGGGTTTGACTTAGGGTTACTTGCATGTAATTATGCATAATTAATTGTTATTATAATAGTAAGTACATGTAACATGTGTAACAAGGACACCTTAAAATAAAGTGTTACCATACTTTTCATTGTTGTTTTATGTTAATTAATGTAATTATCTTTAACAAATGGAACCTTATTGTAAAGTGCTAGTGTTCTACCTTAAAAAAAAAAAACATGTTTGTGGCTTTCTGTCACAGACTTATTCTTCAAGAGATACTTGAATTTAAGTAAAGGTAGCTCTATTTATTTAACACCTGTTTAATTTTTCCTTGACAGCAGATAGCACATGTAAAAATTGCTTCATCTTACTCCACTCCTTCCGAGAATTATTAATGGTCACTCTTGGTGGTACACTGAGGGGTGATGAAGACATGAGAAATTATTGTAATCTTAAAAATGTCCTTTAAGGCCAGATTGTGATCAAATTTAAGATTGGGATGAGCTGTCAAATGTAAATGAGATGCAACCTGAGTGTCCTGCCCTAGATCCAGTGAAGTGGAAGATGAAGGTGTTTTCCCTTAGGTCCTCCTGTCACTTCAAACGAGCTGTACAGCAGCAGATCAGTTATTTTTCACCTAGTCTAGTGAGCAAGGGAAAAGAAAAATATTCATTTCTGCCACAACCACTAAAGGAGCTTTAAGGGTTTATTCCAGTGCTGTCAAATGATTAATCGTGATTAATCGCATCCAAAATAAAATTTTTTGTTTACATAATATATGTGTATTTATTATGTGTGTGTGTGTGTATATGTATATATATATATATATATATATATATATATGTATATATATATATATATATATATATATAATATACACAGTACACACATATATTTTGTAAACCAAAACTTTCATTTTGGATGAGATTATTCGCAATAATTGTTTGACAGCACTAAATACCAAAAGAATACTGTGTGCCAACATGTTTCTAATTTGAAGACTAAACCATTTAATCTGTTTCATATGTGAAAATCCTGATAATCTTTGCAGTAAAATTGAGTCCACTAACATTGACACAGTAGAAAATCACTCAGTAGAGTGAATTTTTATGCACTTACACTGAAAATGAATTCTCACTTTCCCCAATAAGGAAATCATTGAGGTTCTTCCTTTTCAACGAGGGATGCGTTTTTTGCTGTAACATAGGAAAAGTCAGCGGTTCCCAAGGGGAAACCATTGATCTAACAGCCTTTGGACTCTGTCGATCTCCCCTCCTGTCTTCGCGATGTGGATTTTCCTCTTCACTGAGCGTGCCTGAGCAATCAAAAAGCATCTTCACTGACTTGGAAATGTGGCGAAGAGGTCAAGTACAAGTTCCTCTCAGTCAGCAGAAAACTTCTCTTGGCAGTGCTTGAATGCTCTGCCTTGGCACCACTATTGAAGTTTAAAAAAAAAACAGCAAGAGAGAAAGCAGGAGACCTCCAAATGACTCACAAATTCTTAGTCTGTTTCAGAGTTTTATGGTTGGAAAAACTACAACCAAGTCCGTTAATAGAAATAGCACACTGATATACTTTCACATCTAGGTCAGCTCAAGTTTTCTTACAACATACCTTTTCTTATTTTCTAAAACAGTTATGGTTAAAAGAGTATCTAGCTACATAGTTCATTTTGACCTGCAAACTAGCAGCTGGAAAGACAGTGAATAACTGATTCTGAACATTGATGGCTGCAGTATTTATCAGTGTGAAGCTGAAAGTGTACTGTGTGTAGAGGTTGTAAGGGGATCCAGGGAAACTGTAGCAGCCATTGTATTCTGATTGTTTAATATACGGTACTGCCACAATTCTTGTCACATATGTAGCAAGCAAAATATGCCTGAATAACTAACACTCGTTTGATTTAAAATGACCCAGATAATGTGTGTATATAATGTTGTTTAAACATCATATATGTGTGTGTGTGTGTGTGTGTGTGTGTGTGTGTGTGTGTGTGTGTGTGTGTGTGTGTGTGTGTGTGTGTGTGTGTGTGTGTGTGTGTGTGTGTGTTATTTATGTAGTTTATAGAATATAAACAAAAATATGCTGTAAGGTTTAGTGTAAATTTTCAAAAATCTCTGTTAAAAGCATTCAGATGGGCTCTATATATCATATATCACATGCAGCATGTGCTGTATAGTGCAATGACTCATTCACATCATTTCATTCATTCATTCATTCATTCATCCAGCCATCCATTGTGGGTGAAGTATTTACCTGCGGGTGATGGAATCACTCAATCAGTTTTATATTGTGTTGAAAGAATCATTGCAGCATTGTATCAAACCTTTTTATTGCTTTGCATTTGCTCATTCATCTCTTGAAAAGGTTTTAAAAAGCAGATCAACTGGTCCGCGGTCTATTCACATGATTGTGCCTGAGTGTTGATGTTGAATAAAAAGATTTCTCAGATCTATTTCAGATGTAGCCAGCATTTTCTGACTCAGGGACCTCTAAAATAAAAATGGTAGATTTGCTTAAAACAATACTAGTAATGTATAAGAATTACAGTAATAACATTAACAACTAGTGTTGACCTAGTTTCAAACACTGGGCCATTGGTTTTGTATAATCTGACAGAGAGAAATTTATTTCATGATGGCTTTGCACTCTATACAAGCAACTGAATGGAAAGATATTGAAGAGGTTGGTCAGTTCAAATAATAATAATAATAATAATAATAATAATAATAATGATAATAATAAAATATTAGATAAAAAAAAAACAATTAGAAATGTTTATATCTTTATCTATTTTTGTATCTATATTTGTATATATATATATATATATATATATATATATATATATATATATATATATATATATATATATATATATGTGTGTGTGTGTGTGTGTTTATGTACATTTAATATTATATATATAAATTTAAGTAAATGTCGACCCAGGCTCATTGACATTTCTGCACAATCAGTGCCACTAAGAGCATGGTCAGTTTTATCTGAAACAGATGATCATGAATCTGGCAATGTTTTATTACATTGTTTTTTGTGCCAATCAGGGCAGTTTGGGAATGAAACATCTGGCGAGTGGCACTAAAAGGTTAATGCTCTTTAGGACTACTTTAGAAAAAGCATGCATATAGAGCTGATTATGAGATGCAAACATCAAAATAAGTTCACAAATCATGTACTGTTGTATAAAGTGTTGTGAGGTCTTAAATATTAAATATTGTGCAAGAAACCATATGAAAACCAGTCTTTATTAATTGATAAACTTTCACTGTAATCATAATTTGTGTGAAATAGAATAACAATTTTTGGTGTTTTACTGCTACTAGTGTTCATTTTTAGCTGGAAACAGCAGTGAACTGTATAGGTATCTTTTCAGAGTTTTGCTAAAATGTATTGGTGAAGTTTTCCAGTGAGCCCATATGTTCATTTCTATGGACACACAGTTGAAACATGTATTGGATCTATTGGATTAAGTGGGATCTTATAGTAATAAATTCTTATTTCCTACAGTATCAACATAACACCCTTCAAAGGCCATTACCACAAATCTTTCAAAAGTAAGTCTTTCCCATTTACACTGTATTTATTTCATGACAAACTACCACAGTTATATACCCCAAACAAATGTTTTTCTACTACGGCGTATGTTGGCGGAGATCAAAGTGTCTTTTAAGCTTCCATTTCTTGGTGGAAAACACAGGGTCTAGTTACCCACGCTCCCCCTCGAGCTTGTTTGCCATTAAATATTACAATGTGCCATAGTGCAGAGGTGAAAGTGAGCCCCTCTGAGCTGCCACTCACTGGAATAAAGGGCTGGCCTTATGCGGCAGGTAAACAGAGAGAGCGAGAGCCACAGGTTGGGTTACAGACCCGCTCAAGAAGAGGCCCTCTCCGGCTCTGGTTGCCCATGATGGGGGGGATCGCTTTACCTGCGGCTGCCACATGAAATGGTCCGGTCCAAGTTCCCTGCTCGCCTCTTGGATGGAATGATTACTTATTCATAGTTGAAAGGAAGAATAGGAGGGTGGGTTGTGAATGGGGGTCCTTGTTGTCAGTGGTGGTGTAAGGAACAGGTGACAGAAGGGTATCTGTTACCTGCTTCTGCCCGTCCATGGGGTTACTCCAGAGAGTCAGTGCCATGTTTCGACCGTGTGAAATCTCACACTGCCCGTTACTCGGGGCCACAGAGGCTCAACATATTGGCAGAGCTTTTTGTGATGTGGTTTTGCTTTCTGCACCTAGACCTAATGAAAACTATAAATAAGATCTGAGAACACACCAAGTCTTCTGCTTAATCGTATCCAGGCACAAAGTACCTGTCTGTTCCCATCATGCCTTGGACACCAGTGGATGAACTCCATTCAGTATTTATCAGCAGACCTCTCTGCAGATCTTTGGGTAAAATGCTTTAATTAAACTGGAGCCTTGCATCAAAAGCTGCATTCAGGGATGTCAGTCAGCACCAGAGAGATGTAGGGACCAGGGCCTCTGTAGCCATTGTTACAGTCTGCCAGTCCACAGGAACGTGTAACTAAAGTCACCCAGCCTCATTGTGCCACTAGTAAGCAATATGTTCCACTGTGTGATGGGTGAAGACATCAACACAGATTCTTTTCATTGGTGTTTGTGGCATCTGCTTTGAGGGAAAATGATGCATAATGCACAATGTTGCAACATCTCGTTTAATGTTCGATACTTCAAGGGGTTGTCCATCTTATGTCATTCCAAACTGTATGTATGACTGATTTTTTTCTGTGACACACACACACACACACACACACACACACACACACACAAACACACACATCTTTTAAAGAATGTTTCAATTGTTTTGTCCATAAGAGTTCATGTCTGGAAAGTTTTTTGGGTGTATATTTTGGGTGAATTGACATGGGTGAATTATTACAAGTAAAATGAGCTGTTGATCATGCTGTATTAAATATGATGCAAATATATTAAACTCGTCATTTAATCAGACCCAACAAGCTGTAAGGACTTGTAATCTGATAACATTAATCTACAGGATAGTCTTGTAACTTGTAATTACAGTTAGCAATATAGCAAATTTATATATATATATATATATATATATATATATATATATATATATATATATATATATATATATATATATATTAAACCTTGTTAGTTAGCATTACCATGCCTTTGATAAGCATTAGCATTTGCTGTGTAAATGGTGGTCTCTTCTGGCCTCTACTGGCCTATACTGGAAAAGTACTGAAGTACTGAAAGTACTGAAGTAGTTTTACTAACTACCTAACTAACTAACTACATGGATAAGTGAATTCATAAATGCCAAAAAATGTGATCATGTGCTTCAGACTGAGAAAACCTCTGGTGGCCAATTTGCTGGATTTCTGTTGTGCCTGACTTGACTTTAATTTAACAAATTTATATTTATCAGTGTTATTCAGTAAAAGACATCTGTGGTTCTCAGTCAGGTGTGTGGAACAAACACACTAGTAAATTGCAGATAACACAGGAAAACTCATGTAAAAACTGAGATTGTGTGGCACTGGAAGACATGAAGAGTAAATGTGGGAGTCATGGATAAAGACAAAACACTGTCAGTGGTGGAAGATCAAGCTTTCAAAAGAATGGTCAGCATCCCAGGTGACACCATACCCTCAAGGACCATTTAAAAATAAATAAATTAATTAAATGATCTAAAGGGGATGAAGTACCAACAGGCCTTCCAGAAAGTAAAGATTGACAAACACCAACAAGCACAGATATAATCGCAGGTGATCAATGCAGAGTTGAATAACACAAGCATTAAACAAAAAAATGAAAAAGCGTGAAAAAGTGAAAAACCTCCACATTAGCCAGAAGTAGTCTTTTTTTTTGTGTGTAATTAGTGGGTTAGGCTGTATATTGAATACCATAGCAAGTGCAGAAATAGTTCATGGAAGACTGGGACAAGATGTCACAACCTGGAGCTGAACATGTTCAAAACAGTGGAGTTGATAGAGGACTTCAGGAGAAACCCCCCTGCACTGCCCCCATTCACCATTATGAACAGCACTCTGGCACCAGAGGAGTCATTCAAGTTCCGGGGCACCATCATCTCTCAGGACCTGAAGTGGGACAATCACATTATCAAAAAGGCCCAGCAGAGGCTGTACTTCCTTTGCCAGCTGAGGAACTTCAACCTGCCACAGGAGCTGCTGATACTCTGCTGTCAGTGAATCCATCCTCTGCACTTCTAATTTTCTGGTTCAACTCAGCTACTAAATCAGACCTTAGAAGAAGATTGAAGCAGATAGTCCAAAGTGCTGAGCAAATTAGTGGTACAACTCTCAACACTCTCCAAGAACTGCACTCATCCAGAATGAGTAAAAGAGCTGGCAAAATCATTCTAGACCCTTCACATCCAGACCACTTCATCTTTGTTGTAATACACAACATTATTTATACTTTTATTTATTTAAAACGCTATACTTCCTATTTACATATCCTTGCATTTGTACATAATACCTGTAACACAAAGACCACTTCATCTTTGTTGTAATTTCATGAATATATATATATATATATATATATATATATATATATATATATATATATATATATATATATATATTAATGTTTGTTGTATATTATTATTTCCTATTTACTTATTCTATTTTTATTATCTGTCACCTAAACAAACCTGGCAATAAAGCTCTTTTTGATTCTGATTCTGATTTTTTTGTTACAAAGTTTATGTTTTGGCACATATACTGGTACCTTAAAAAAGATACAGTGCCAAACACACACACTCACTCTCTCACACACACACACACACACACACACACACACACACCTACAATATTAACGACTGACAATATTTAAAAACTCATTCTGATTAAAATCTGCAATTATTATGCCAATAGTTGCCTATTGTCTGAAAGAATGCTATAGTGTGGTTGTTTCATGTTACTCTGGTTTTTTATTGTCTTATAATGATACTGAATTTCAGTTTGGTAGTATATATATATATTTTCCCTTTGGTCATATTTTGAATTACCCTGTACAGGCCAAGCATATCACTGAATTTCTTTTAGCTTTTTAACATATATATTTTAACATATATATATAATATATATATATATATATAGATATATATATATAGATATATATATTAGAAGAAAAAGAAAAAGAAGAAGAAGAAGAAGAAGAAGAAGAAGAAGAAGAAGAAGAAGAAGAAGAAGAAGAAGGAACCGTTAATGAGAATCAATGTCACCTGTAGTATGACTATATCGCCATCAGATGGCAGTGGTAAACTAGGTTTTGTGGTTCAGATCTCATGTATTCTCGTCATATGTATAAAAGGGCATTGAAACAGGGCATTTACTAAATATAATTTAATTAATTTAATTAAATGTTTAAAAATCTGTTATCTTGAAAAATTATTTAAACTACTACAGCCCACTGACTTTATTTTAATTTATTTTTTTAATTTATGTTTTAAATATTATTGTCCAATTTATGACCCTTAAAAACGTCTTAAAATGCACACATGTAGGTCAGGAAAATCAAAATTTTCTCGGGGGAGCAATCCTCCGAACCCCACTACCAATCTCCATTTTGGGACCTCGGTATTTATAAAAAATGTAAAAAAAAAAAAAAAAAAACCTGCGTACGCCCCTGTGTGCTTAAGTGAGGATAAAGGTAGATTCTGTTATCAAAGTACATGTTGCTACATCTCAGGCTTTGGTTATTCAAAGCAAATATATCAGGAGAACTGATGAAATATCGGCCACAGTTTTAGATCAGTAAATATATTATCCTGTGTGAATTTAACATGAAACTGACCAATGATCATTTAAAATGACCTGAATATGAAACTGGCAAATGATTTACTGTATTGTTGTTGGCAATTCTATGATAGATCAATTTTAATGAACAGCAGTTGGCTGAGAGCAAAGACTCTTATTTTGTGGATTTTTACAGTGTGATTGCCATTATCAACCATTTGTTTGTTCGTAAAAAAAAAAAAGTAAAGAAGTGGCAATGATAAACCAGTTGATATACAGTATTAACAGACTAGTTAACATAAGTATTTACTCTCCCTTTCATTAGCACTCAATGTCCAGTTCAAAATATTTGTAATAATTTTGAATAAATTAAATTATAGCCTGTAGGCTATTATTTATGGGCCATCACCCACCCTAACTGAAGATATGGAATGTTAAAAGTAATTAACCAGCTAGTAAGTGTAAATAAATTGTCCAATAAATGTTCATTCTGATTCTGACTCTGTAGTATATGTTGCGCAATGTAAAACTGCATGATGATTTACCCAATATTTGGATCAGGCTTCTGGGTCTCCAGTCGGGCCGAGCAGGTCAAGGTTGCACTTTTTGAAATACTTTTGAAATGATCAAATCAGCAAATTTGCTTGCAAATCAGAAACACTTGGAAAGTCAAGTCAAGTCAAGTCACCTTTATTTATATAGTGCTTTATACAAAACACATTGTGTCAAAGCAACTGAACAACATTAATTAGGAAAACAGTGTGTCAATAATGCAAAATGACAGTTAAAGGCAGTTCATCATTGAATTCAGTGATGTCATCATTCAGCTCAGTTCAGTTTAAATAGTAATTGTGCAATCATTTGCAATCAATCAACGATATCGCTGTAAATGAAGTGTCCCCAACTAAGCAAGCCAGAGGCGACAGCGGCAAGGAACCAAAACTCCATCAGTGACAGAATAGAGAAAAACCTTGGTAGAAACCAGGCCCAGTCGGGGGGCAAGTTCTCCTCTGGCTAGATGAAACCAGCAGTGGGAAGTCGTGGTCTAATGGTTAGAGAGTCGGACTCCCAATCGAAGGGTTGTGAGTTCGAGTCTCGGGCCGGCAGGAATTGTGGGTGGGGGGAGTGCATGTACAGTTCTCTCTCCACCTTCAATACCATGACTTAGGTGCCCTTGAGCAAGGCATCGAACCCCCAACTGCTCCCCGGGCGCCGCAGCATAAATGGCTGCCCACCGGGTGTGTGTTCACAGTGTGTGTGCGTGTTCACTGCTCTGTGTGTGTGCACTTCGGATGGGTTAAATGCACAGCACGAATTCTGAGTATGGGTCACCATACTTGGCTGAATGTCACGTCACTTTCACTTTCAGTTCAATTCCAGGCTACAGCAAAGTCAGATTGTGCTGAAGAATCATCTGTTTCCTGTGGTCTGTCCCGGTGGTCGTCTGAGACAAGGTGAACGAAGTTTTTATGGGTTTTATGTAGTTGTCCTGGTCTCCGCTGTCTTTCAGGGCTGTAGAGGTCCCTTCTGGGTGCTGATCCACCATCTGGGCTGGATACGTACTGGATAAGGGGTTATTTGGGTGTCATTCTGACTTGGATACAGACTGGATCTGGTGGCTACGGTGACCTCGGAATAAGAGAGAAACAGACTAATATTAGCGTAGATGCCATTCTTCTAACGATGTAGCAAGTACATCTGGTGTTATGGGAAGTGTTCCCGGTTCTGGTTTACCTAATTAATGCAGCCTAAAAATCCTTTAATGGATTTGGATATTAGAAACGTATTAGTGTGTTATGTGTAAGCCAGGTTAAAGAGATAGGTCTTAAATCTAGATTTAAACTGCAAGAGTGTGTCTGCCTCCTGAACAATGTTAGGTAGGTTATTCCAGAGTTTAGTCGCTAAATAGGAAAAGGATCTGCCACCCGCAGTTTATTTTGATATTCTAGGTATTATTAAAAGTACCACAGTTTTGAGAACGCAGTGGACGTGGAAGACTATAATGTAACAAGAGCTCGTTCAAGTGGTGCTAAACCATTCAGGGCTTTATAAGTAATAAGCAAGATTTTAAAATCTATATGATGTTTAATAGGTAGCTAATGCAGTGTTGACAGAACCGGGTTAATATGGTCATACTTCCTGGTTCTAGTAAGAACTCTAGCTGCTGCATTTTGAACCAGCTGGAGTTTGTTTATTAAGCGCACAGAAGAACCACCCAATAAAGCATTACAATAATCTAACCTTGAGGTCATAAACACATGGATTAACATTTCTGCATTTGACATTGAGAGCATAGGTCGTAATTTTAGATATATTTTCGAGATGGAAAAATGCAGTTTTACAAATGTTAGAAACGTGGCTTTTTAAGGAAAGATTGCTATCAAATAGCACACCTAGGTTCCTAACTGATGACGAAGAATTGACAGAGCAGCCATCAAGTCTTAGACAGTGTTCTAGGTTATACATGATGCAATAATTAAAACCTCTGTTTTTTCAGAATTTAGTAGTAGGAAATTGCTAGTCATCCCTTTTTTTTATATCAACTAAGCATTCCGTTGGTATGTTTCACCGGGCCGCGAAGAAATATAGAGCTGAGTATCATCAGCATAACAGTGAAAGCTAAAACCATGTTTCCTGATGATATCTCCCAAGGTTAACATGTAAAGCGTGAAGAGTAACAGCCCTAGTACTGAGCCTTGAGGTACTCCATACTGCACTTGTGATCGATATGATACTTCTTCATTCACTGCTACAAATTGATGGCAGTCTTATAGGTACGATTTAAACCATGCTAATGCACTTCCATTAATACCAACAAAGTTTTCTAGTCTATGCAAAAGAATGTTGTGGTCGATACTGTCGAACGCTTCACTAAGATCCAATGGCACTAATAGAGAGATACAACCACGATCAGATGATAAGAGCATGTCTTTTGTAACTCTAAGGAGAGCAGTCTCAGTACTATGATACGGACTAAATCCTGACTGGAAATCCTCACAGAAACCATATTTTCTTCTAAGAAGGAATATAATTATGAGGATACTACCTTTTTCTAGTATCTTGGACAGAAAAGGGAGATTCAAGATCGGTCTGTAATTAACTAGTTCTTTGGGGTCAAGTTGTGGGGTTTTTTTTTGATGAGAGGCTTAATAACAGCCAGTTTAAAGGTTTTGGGGACATATCCTAATGACAATGAGGAATTGATAATAGTCAGAAGAGGATCTATGACTTCTGGAAGCACCTCTTTTAGGAGCTTAAATGGAATAGGGTCTAGCATACATGTTGTTGGTTTAGATGATTTAACAAGTTTATACAATTCTTCCTCTCCTATAGTAGAGAATGAGTGGAACTGTTCCTCAGGGGATCTATAGTGCCCTGTCTGATAAATACCTGGGGTTATGTTTTTTTCTTCTAAAAGAGATGAAAAGTAATCAGATCTAGCAGTTTTTAATGCTTTTCTGTAGGATAGGTTACTTTCCTGCCAAGCAATACGAAAAACCTCTAGTTTTGTTTTCCTCTAGCTGCACTCAATTTTCCGGGCTGCTCTCTTTAGGGTGTGAGTGTGCTCATTATACCACGGTGTCAGACTGTTTTCCTTAATCTTCCTTAAGCGTAAAGGAGCAACTGTATTTAAAATGCTAGAAAAGAGAGAGTCCATAGTTTTCCACCACATCATCAAGTTGTTCTGAGGTTTTGGATATGCTAAGGAATTTGGATACATCAGGAAGATTACTTACAAAGCAGTCTTTTGTGGTAGAAGTGATGGTTCTACTATACTTGTAACAAGAAGTAGAATTCACAGTTTTGAAGCACCACTGAAGCACCATTACTTCAAATCTAGGTTATGATCAGTGATCATATCATTTACAAAAAGTGCTTTTGTAGAAAGGGACCTGATATTCAATAAGCCAAGCTTTATCATTTGTTTATCCATATTGCATCTGTTTTTTATTTGTTGAACCAAAATTAAATTGTTATTCTTAAATTGGTTTGGACGTTTTTTGTATTTTCTAGTTTGGGGAACAGACACAGTCTCTATGTGCTGAGAATTAACTGACTTCTGTGACCAGAAAGAACAACAATGACTACTGGGTGACAATAAAATGTGAGGTATTTGTTACGTTGGTTTGACAAAGGCTGTTATTGTACAAACATGGATTATTTTTTTTACCAAAACAAAAATTTCTCACGGACTTACATTCATGGAATGTTCAGAGACTTCTTCACAATAAACATTTGAGCGGCGGTATATGCTGCATTCACGGTAATTATTAAGTGACCTCATCACATTTCATGTTTTATTTGTTAAGTGGCATACAGTTATCATCTTAACTGTAAATAAAAACTGTTTTTTGTTTTTTCTAATTCAATATTGGTCCCCTTCAGTAGAAAATATAGGGCTCCCCATTTGCATGGTATGGTTGCACGAGATGTATTGTAAAGTCCACACCAAAGGCTTAGTAACTGCTATTTGGTTTGAAACTAACTCTTTACTTTATTCGGTTGCACCATTTGTTCTTAAGGCAGAATATAGCTACAGTAGTATGTAAGCTCTTTATAAAGTACTGCGTAGTAGCGCAATATGATGTTTACCCTCATGACTGAACTTGTTTTGTCTCATGTAACAGTAAAAATATGTTTCTGTTGAAATACAATACTACTTAGTCATCAATAATGAAATAAGTATTTTTATATGTAAATAACATTCAGAAACAGTATTTGAAATTAAGAAGGATTAATAAATAAATACTGAGAAAACAGTAAATGACATTTATAAATTATGATTAATTTGATTTGACCATCTGGCAACATCCTAGGGCGAAAAAAATGCATTAGGACTAAATATACTTTAGATTACGTGGCTCTTTTCCACGTTTGTAAAGCCAAAAATTAAAGTTTGTCTTGATGACTTTTACTTTTCTAGTTGATACATAGAATCTCCACATCAAATATAATAAAATCGTTTTGATTTGTTGTTTAATAGAACATTCTACACCAGAAAACACGTGTGTCTAACGAATCATCAAATTATTGGGTACACCTTCCTATTTATTTGCATGCGTGACCCCGCCCCGAGCAAGGCGCGCAATACTATTGGTCCACTGATAGAGAGCGTGAGCGGTTGCATCGGTGAGGTCAAAGGACGACGTCCCTCAGTAACCCCACTCGCATCACACCACCGGGATGCTGCTGTCAAAGAGGCTGGAACTCCAGAGTCTGAAGCATTATGCTGCTAAATAGCCTATTACCCATCATCGGAGCGGAGATGTGCTTCAAATAGAAGGGAATTCAGTCGTTATCAAAACGTCGGTTTACACACCTCAGAATTGCTTGCAGACTCTTTTCGCACGGTGAGTACATAAGCTTATTACCCCGAGTGCCTGCTAACTTTAACGCTGCACATGACACTGCACATAACGTTACTGGACGGATTTATAAAACATCAGCAGCGTCTCTGGCTGGCGAACCCTTGGCAGATCAGATGACAGGAGGGTTTGTGACGCATGAGTTAGCATATGTGCTAGTTTGAACCGATTCCACTGTTACAAGGTTTAAGTTGAGACAGGCAGTTCACATGTTTGAAGGATGAAGAAAAATAAGAAAACACAGAAAAAAAGAATTTTTTATCTATATATATCTATGTATCTATATATCTATGTATCTATCTATATCTATATCTATATCTATATCTATATCTATATCTATATATATCTATATATATATATATATATATATCTATATATATATATATATATCTCACTATCATACTGACTAAAGGAAACCGGTTATGGACTGATAGCAGAGATGAGACCTGAATTAAAGTGTAAGTTTATTGGAAAGCTGTTTCACACATGTTTGAGGGTCCGTGAAGCTGAGACTCGTTGATCAGGTTGATCAGGCTGGATGAGGTGCGGTTATAGTTTTACATGTGGCAGTCCTGCAGGTGAGTTGCTAAATCGAGGTACAGTAATCAGACAGGTTCACATGGAGTCAAACGTAAGATACAGTAGCGCTACCGTCGATGTGATAGATTGATGGCAATCGGTGTACCATGGTGCTTCAGTGATACTACATATAATGGTATCCGTAGTATTGTAAAGACTTATGTATTGCATGTTCAAAAACATAATATTGCTATGGTACCATGTCCATAAAACATAACTTACAAATAGATACCAAAAATACTGTGATACTACATTTTAGCAACATATGTAATTATCATGGTATTTGTAGTGTAGTCATGGAATGAGCTAGTAATAAAGGCAAAATTGTAATACTAGATACTAGATACTAGAACTTAGAAATTAGAATGCTGCATTGGAAACTAACTGAAATCATTTGAAGTTAAAGTGCTACAATACTAAAACTGAAATAATAATACATTTAAGCAAGGGGTGTAATGCTTTAACATTGCTTATGGTTTGATTTGGTTCATGGTCTTAAGGTCATGGTTTAGTATGACACAAAAAGAAAAAACTAAATGCAACAGAACAAATAAATACAATAGAGCAAAGATACAAATAAAATAAGCTTTTTTTTTTAAAAAAGAAGTTTTTCAGATGTTTTCAAGCACAGAAATTTAAAAACAAATGTAAAATAACAGTGCATATTTCACTGTATAAATTAAAGACCAATCCTTGTTGAAGTTGCAAAAGCTATTCAATCAAGAGAAGTGAGTGATTTTCTCATCTTTTTTTTTTGTTTAATATTAAAGGGGACATTGGATGCCCATCGTACCGAGAGTACAGCAATCGTGGGTGGTGTATCACGGTTTTTCAGTTCGCTTTGAATATCGTTACACCCCTAATTTAACCTGAATAAAAATATTAGTAACATTTTAAGGTTACTTTGGTGACTGCCAATAATTTCAACATTTACATTGTTAAAATCAAAAGTTGTATCTCTTACTATTACTTAATGTACCTGAGCTAACAATAACTCACAATGAACAGATTTGTTCCTGTAATTCAAAATCTTAATAAATACCATAATTGCAAAAATTTCTAAAATAGCACTGGTCAAAGTACCTTTATTTTTTATATTAAGGTTAGGTTTAAACCCATTACTTATATTAGGAATGCACCGAATGTTCGGCAATTTTTAAAATTCTGTTTTGAACCGCAATTAGATTTTAAGGTTGTTTTGGTGTTGAGTCTAATGTGAAAGACCGAAAAATTGTACCGAACAATGACGTGATGCGATCAAATAGAGGTGCGCACTAATGCAACAAACATGTCGACAAGTTATGTCATGACGACATTAGGGGTCCTATGGAAAATGCTATAACCACTGAACCCTATTACAACCCTTGGTGCTGCAAATGCTGGTAAGCTGCGGTGTGTCAAGCAAATGTGGACGCAGAAGTCGTAACCTTCTCAATGCGCCAGAGCAAATTCTTTGACCTTGGTGCCAATGGTGAGTAATTGCTGCTGGAGAAGGCCATGCTGCTGTTCCGTTCACAGAAATTCTTGAACAGAAGGAATTTCAACTTCTTTAAAAAGACTTGCTTCAGATCCTTCTCTACTATTTTTCAGCAAGGCTAGATGGAAACATTGGGGAAGCATGCCTAGGTCCAAGAGATAAGGCCACTACGGAGACCACATTCTACCCTTAGGGAGGTGACATTTGGAGATGGGCAGTACTACAAGTGGAATAGGTCTCAGAGTTAGGCCCTACCTGGAAGTAGGTATGGAGCTACTACCAACAGAGACAGACAGAGCAGAATCTGTCCAGGGGAAGACATGGATTTACCATGAGGGAAACCTTACCTTGGAAGAATACACATCCGGGATTACCCGCAGGGAAACCTTAAGGGGGCACGGCTCACCTTGGGATTGGTACGCCAATGTGATGGTATCCACTATCCTGTGGGCCAACCTCTGCTTTGAGACAGACTTCCCCTTCTGCTGACCTTCGTAACAGACAAAGAGCTGCTCAGAGCTTCTGAAGCTCCGTGTGCGGTCCACATATATGTGCAGAGCTCATACAGGACACAGAAAAGCCAAGGCTGGATCTCCCTCCTTTTTGGGCAGCGGTGCAGGCTAAACACTTGGTCCCGGAAGGGAGTAGTGGAAAGCTTGAGCATGTATTCAGGCCGTGGTCTCAGGACAATGTGAGAGTAGGCTTGCCCGAACACAAGGCACTCTTTGCTCACCGAAAACGCTTGCAGGTAGGGGTGTGCATGAATAGGCAAATATTATCTGCAATAATTATTTGAAAAATAAATACGCTATTCGAATTTCGCTAAATTGTTGCTTTGCTGGCCATAAATGCAGTAAATCCCTGATAAATCCTGAACAAGCAAACTTTAAGTGAACGAAGTTATCACTAAAATGAGGAATCATGAAATACAAACACTGGAACGTCATGACCAGTCGAATGAAGAAAATAAGCGGCACATCACTGCATTCACTATTGCAGTTATGCGCAGACATACCACGACTCTGAGCAAGCCAAGAAGAACACTAATGCAGCTGGCTTTATTGTTAACAGACTAAAGCCGTGTATCCACCAAAACGTTTTTTTTTTTTTCTTGAGGCTAGCATATTTTATCGATAGTTTTCAATGGGAGTGCCACGTTTTTTAAGATGTCAGCAGTACAGCAAAGCGCTAATAGGCTAAATGTTCAAATTTGGGCAAAACACATAGCTCATCACTCATCGTCAGTTTTCAGTCAGCTGTGAAAATCACAGTGGAGGAGGGGCGGGGCAAATACCACACGACCAACTGTCACATCCTACTTGTACTATGACTGAACGACAATGGAGAAGTTAATATTGATATATGAAACGTTTCATGAATTATTTTAAAGATAATGCATGCAACATTTCATTAGTGATGCACCTACCACATTACTTAAGTGGCTATTCTGCATCACACCAACCAAAGTGCCGCCGTAGTGCTCGCAATCGTTCACAACTAGGCATTTTCAGAAGATCGCCTGGCATTGTCAGCTGGCTAAAAACTCCTTGGTGGACACACATGTACAAGGTTTTTATTTATTTATTTATTTTTCAACAAGAACATGTGAAACAATGCAAACACGATATGTACGTGCTTTCTAACCTTTTTTTCATTCACTCTGCGCTCTGTGTGGAATGCTTTTTTGTTACACTGTTTTTTTTTTTTTTTTTTCGCATATTGTTTGTTTTCAAATGAAAAAAAAAAACATATATAATTTATAATTTTGTTGTGAATATAGCCTAATAACATTGTTTAGAAATGGAGACATAAATGTTTGATTAAAAAAATTATGTCTTTCTCATTAAACATCATTTAAATAAACAAATATTCGAATATTATAAAAAAAAAAAAATTAAATGCAATATTTTTGAAAAATGCCCATCCCTACTTGCGGGTCCCTGACCCTCTTGTTGGAGGTGAGCGGGGTCAGGAGCGCAGTCTTAAAAAAAAAATCTGACTCCAGAGGCTCAATGGGATCCCCTTGAAGTCCCGCCAGGGGTGGCCTTGGAGGGTTTAACCTTCTGGCACCCCTCAGGAACCTAATTATCAGGTTCTGCTTCCCCAGGGACCAGCCGTCCTCTGCATCATGATGCGCTGCGATAGCAGTGACATACACATATAAGGTGGAGGGTGACAGCGTACGCTCCTACCTTTCTTGCGAGAAAGAAAGCACGACTCCGATCGGGTATCTTCAGGGGTCTTCTCAGTGAGAAGAACACCAGTCAGCAAACAGACTCCACTTCAAGGCATAAGCTCGCCTAGTAGAGGGAGCTCTGGCTTGAGTGATACTGTCAACCACACCCGGTGACAGATCACTCAAGTCTGCTGCATCCCAACCAGGAACCACATGTGGAGGTTCCAGAGTTCTGGAAGCGGGTGCCATATGGTGCCCTTGCCCTTAGAAATAAGGTCCTTCCTCAGGGGGATCCGCCAGGCTCACTGGGGGAAACGCATACTTGCATAGACCCGGTCCACATGTATGCGCATATATGGAACAAGGGTTACGTACGTAACGGAGATGTTCCCTATCTGTCGTTCACTACAAGTTATGTCATGACCAGAGGCGGACAGAGTACACAGCTTCATTACTTGAGTAAAAGTACAGATACCCCTTGCTAAATTTTACTCAAGTACAAGTAAAAGTACTACAGTCGGATGTCTACTTAAGTAAAAGTCCTGAAGTACTTGTTTTTAAAAGTACTTGAGTATCAAGAGTACATTTTCTAAATATTGCATTACTACTGCCACAGTGCTTACATTTATGTACAGAAACGTCCTACATGGAGTTATGTAACCATTTTAATGTTAATACCTTGGAGAATGTAAAAGGAATTGAAAGTAAAATTAAGTAATTTTCATCTTTTACCATGTTGCTTTATTTAACATTTCTCACTTGCACATAAAGGCAACGCTCTGACAAACCTCTGCTAGAGTTTTAAGGGAATTTTTGCACCCACATTTGAACCTGACTGTGTTAAACACACTGCATACTCAAGAGCATCAAAGCAAATGCTCAGCTTACATTAATGTGTAATATCAGAAAAGAAAATTCAGCTAAGAATTGTGTGTACATGTGAGTTTTCTCTGTTTTTTTCATCAAACAAATCAATAAACCGAAATCAGCCAAGAAGGCAATATAGCAATGTTCTGTCACCCCTCTGAACCTGACCATGTTATACATGCAGCATAGAAGAGAAAATAATAATGATTAAAGAAAATCAGCTAATCAGCTGTGTTTAGGTCCGCGTACAAAGAAGGAAAAATAAAATTCAGCTAATTTGAGTTACCGTATTAAGCCCCTTCCTCTCACAGGCAAAGGCAGGAGAAAATACTTTCAGCTGAATAACACCATTCTCACACACACAATCTATGTGTGACAACTCTGTGTGTGTGTACTGTACTTCAATTCAATCAAATGGCATGAAGTCTTTGGGATAGCTGAATGTGATTGCTGATAGGCTGTGTCTCAATCAGTGGCGCCTGCACAATCCAATTACGTTTTAGAGGGAAACAACAAATTTCCAAGATTTTTCTTTTTTTCCATCACACAAATTTTTAATCAGATAGGCATTTCGTCCACACGGAATCCGGCGTTTTGGGAGAGTGAAACTGATGTTTTTTGAAACCGGGTCCCAGACTGAATAAATTTGAAAACGCCGCCTTTGCATTTTCGTCTGGACGGCGAATCCGTATATTTTCTGAAATGATGAAGTCATCAGCCCACGTCTCGCCGTAATCAGACACCGCTACGTCATGTAACAGCAACAAAAACATGAACAGACACTGAACGATTGTCTTTTTATTAGCTAACATTAACACAGATTAATAAATGTATTGTTCATGTTCGTTTGTGTACCATGCGCAAGGTTTATGAGCATAGTCCAAGTCTTCTTCTCCGTTTTTAGTGTATCTCCGTGGCAGAATTACAGTGCCACATACTGTTCTGGCATGTATACTACATCGTTTTGCGGTTTCGTGTGGATGCGGATATTTCTTGAGACGAGGAAAAAAAAAGATCGGATTGGGGTAAGCTCCGTCTCCGTGTGGACGGGACCGAAGAAGTAACGGGTACTTACGGTTATGGATAGAAATGTAGTAAAGAGTACAGTATTTGCCTCTCAAATGTACTTGAGTAAAGTCATGAGTACTCCCCAAAAATGATACTTGAGTAAAGTACAGATCCCTCAAAACTGTACTTAAGTACTGTACTCAAGTAAATATACTCCGTTACTGTCCGGCTCTGGTCATGACTTGCTGTGTGCCAGTGCATCCGTGCCACTTAGAAAGACAAGGTCTAACCAGGCACTGAAAGTGTGATGGCATAACGGCGTGATGGTAACGCAATGTGTGCCATGGCGCCATGCCCATCTTGGGACTTGGCTGTGTAACAAATGCTGAAGTGTCCTCATATAGAGCAATCTGAGCGGCATGTTCAGGAGCCTCTGAAATTGCTTCAGTGGTACCACCGTCCTGCCTCTGAAGGAACTCAAGCAGTTCAGCATCTGATAGGATGCATTCATTGGTGAGACATGCTGTCATGTCAACCGAGTCCAACCTCTATACAGAGAAAAGAGATTCTCTGTACGGGCGAAAGCTTGCTCTTTTCCCAGTTGACTCAACCCTAACTGGCTATGGTGCCAGAGCACCAAGTCCATGTGATCAAACAACTGTTCTCATGACTGGGCCATGATGAGGCATTCATCGAGGTAGTTGAGGATCCTGATGGCCACTTCATGTGATGGGGTAAGGGCGCCCTCCGCAACTTTTGTAAAGACACTGGGACAGGGACAGCCTGAAGGGGAAGGCCCTGTACTGATATGGCCGACCCTTGAACGCAAACCCTTAGGAACAGCCTGTTTCAAGGAAGAATTGAAACATGAAAGTATGGTTGACTGCTGCAAACCAATCTTGGGGCTGGATCCATCTGAGGATGCATTTCTGCATCGACATCATGAAAGGAAGCTTGTGAAGGGCCCAGTTCAAGACTCACAGATCAAGGATTGGCCGAAGGTCACCGCTTTTCTTTGGCATGATGAAGTAAGGGCTGTAGAACCCCTCCTTTATCTCAGCTGGAGGGACAGGCTTAATTGCATTCTTCACCAACAGGACATCAATCTCCTTGCGAATGACATGGGTGTTTCGGACTGTCACTGAAGTCTTGAAAATGCCACTGAACTTTGGAAGTCGCCTGTCGAACTGAATCGTGTAGCCAAGTTGAATTGTCCAAATTAGCCAGCGGGATGGGTTGGTTAGTGCTAGCCAGGCTCTCAAACTCCATGCGAGTGGCACCAAAGGGACAGTCGACAGACGTGGTGGAGAAGCAGTGGGGAACCCTGGCTAGAGATGCGTGAGGAGGCATCATATCATTGAACCGTGATCTCTTGGCCACTTGCAAAAGAGTGCGCCATGGGTAAGAGTGAGGAAGCAGTGCATTGCTCATTGTCAACCCACGAGCCACATAACCTCGAGAAAGAGAACGTAACATTGAAAATGTAGTAAAAGAAAAAAATGAAAACAGAAGATTCTCCACCGACCCTCTTCCAGGGAAAGGAGCGGTGCTGTTCCCACCATCTCTTGGAACAGAGCAGCTTCCCTCATCTCTGGGTTGTCAGTGTCAGGGCCGATTAGCCGTCTTTTTGGAGGATTTAGGGGCCTATGACATGGGGCCCAGTAATCACTCTCTTCTACTGGGGAGCGTCATCGTACCCCCAGCTGCCCTGCTATTGAGGGTATTGAGGACGGAGGAAGTTCACAAGTGGCTTCTGGCCATAAAAGGGGCCTTTTACGACTTTGTGACTTCCTCATGCACCTCCAGGAAGAAAGGAACCAGGGTTCACCGATTCACCTCCAACCCGATTCTCATGGCTGTCCAGGCAAGCATGGTCGTCAACTCTGGGTCTGATTTAGCAGAATCCACAACACCCGAGGGGGGCAGCCCTGCTGAATCTTCATCCTCAGAGGATGATAGCCCATCCCCCGATGCTACTATCGACATCTGGTCCTCTGGCGGAGCCCCGAATGAAACGCTGGGACCTCCATGAGATGGCCTAGCAGAATCATCTGGAAGCTGCTTGGTACAAGCTCTGTGTGAGGAATGATTGTGCCATCACACCAGTCCAGAAGAACGTTCTCTCAAGGTGAATGGCTTTTTATTGCAATAAAATACAACACTAGGCTCCAAAACAAAAATCTGAATGAGTGGATGCATGTCACCTCCTTATATATGTATGTACGGAGGAGTAGTTGGGCATGCAAATTCGACTCGCCAGTGTTCACTGGCCTGTCTTTTACTACTCTGAGGTGATTGGGGCTCCCAAGTAAAAACCCTAATGTCATCATGACATAACTCGTAGTGACCGACAGATAGGAAACCAGTCTTATACTACCAAAAAAAACAAAACAAAACAAAAAAAACCCTTACTATAGTTATACCATTGTAACCCCAAATTTACCATAGTTTTGCTGCACTAACCATAGTTTAACAATGCTATTTTTAGTAAAACTGTAGTTATACAAATGATAATCAGTATGCCAAAAAAGAATGGTTATTACACTTTTACTACATTAAAACCACGGTTACTTTTCCAAAGGGATCTGGTATCAGTAAATCACACTGTTACCTTACTAACATAAATGTGGTATACATGAATATGGCAATCAAGTACTATGGTATTACGTTATGTGATACCAGTACCTTTAGAAAACGCTGTCGTAGTGTGTTATTTATTTTATTTTATTTTTTTATTTAAAGTTGACATGAATTGGAAATTCACCTTATTTTCTATACGCATTTTATTGATCTTATTATAAATTATCAATCTATGCATGTTTAGTTTTGTAAGAACAATTTTGAGCTTTTAATTTTTAACTAAAATCTCTTAAATCAAAAAGGTGAAGGAACAGGCTTCTCTTGCTGAAGTGTTCTGCATATCTCCAATTATTTAGTCAACTTGAACAATTTCTTATAATCGACTGTACGCATTCAGATCTGTCTCCAGATGTTACATTGTGATTTCATGTAAAATGAAAGATACACATTTGCATCATATTATCCTTGTTTTTAAGTCTTCTGCTCACTGGAAAATATATTTAAAGGGTTAGTTCACCCAAAAATGAAAATTACCCCATGATTTACTTGCCCTCAAGCCATCCTAGATGTATATGACTTTCTTCTTTCAGACGAATACAATCAGAGTTATATTAAATAATGTTCAGGCTAATCCATGCTTTATATGGGAGAAGATTGTAGCCCAAAATTTAAAGTCTAAAAAACTGCACCCATCCATTATAAAAGAAATCCACATGGCTCTGTGGGGTTAATAAAGGCCTTCCGAAGCAAAGTGCTGCATTTGTGTAAGAAAAATATCCATATTTACAACTTCATATACCTTAATCCAACTTCTGCTGTCGTATGCGCGTTCACGAGAAAATGTCGTACAGCGAATGATGTATGAAATAGGCGTAGCGTAAACTCCGGTGAGAATGTACTAGTCTCCCGAGAAACGTTTTGTTTACAGCAAAGGAAAACCAGTATCCATTTGGCTAATATTGAAATCCTCCAACATTTTTCTTTACAAATCCTCGTTTTGTACTACTAATTCAGGGCTCTAGACTAAATTTTTGCACTGGTTGCACTGGTGCGCCTAACTTTTTTTTCTTGGGTGCACCAGCACAAAAGTTAGGTGCACCCAAATTTTCGACCGCATTGCATTTAACACCTCATTATTACAAGTTAACTTTTTTTTTTTTTAATCGCTGTCCATCAGGGGTGTAAATCGGATGGTTCGTCACGATACGATATGATATCGATTCTCATACCCAGCGATACAATATTTTCCGATACCTCAAAAAATTCTACGATACAATTAAGATTCGATTCGATACAGGAGTATATCGATCGATATATCGATATTTTGATATTTTATATCTATTTTAAACAACCATCTACATTTTTATTAACTCACAAATGCAACCAAAATATATAACAAGAACATTTATCTGACAATTTTACATTCTGTACCTCAGTTGGGACATTCACAACAAAAAAAAATAGGCCTACACATTTTTTAAAATAATAAAGAAAATAAACAATTGGAAAAACAATTCTGGCTGCTACTGTGGGCTCAGAGCTAAAAATCTTTTCTACAGATAACCAAATTACAAGCAAAAGCAGAAAATAACTACAATACAACAAAGACACAAATTCAATAAACAGCGCTGTTCAGGTTTTTCAGCTCAGTCAAAAATAAATTTTCAGGTACGCTACAGAAATGTTAGGCTAATCAAATGTAAAATAACTGCACAGTCTTCACTCTATAAATTAAATATAGATGAATCATTTCTGATGTTATAACGGTTATTTAGTCAGGAGCAGTGAGCACTTGTATTTTTCTTTGAAAGCATTAGATTTATTATTAGTTTGCTTTCATTTTAAGAACGCAGAACGGATTTAATATACTGATACACACGCCTTTTCTTTCTCAACTGTTTACATTAAGACATATGCCTAACGACTGTGTTTACTAGGATATTCGTCAATATGCGCATTTTGATTTAATTTTTTCTGTATTTATTCATCCATGCACAAAAAAGCGGAAGAGAGCTCGATTTAGTATTCACGCGGTCTAGACGCGGCTGTCTGTGTGCGTGCACACGCTTCAGATGTGTGCGCTGAAAACTTCTCACACAGCGCTCGACTGTTCCGCGAACAATCCCGAGCGTCTTTTATGGTTCACCTTGTGCAGGGGCAGTCCTTATATCAAGTCCTGATACGCGAGTTTGAGCGAGAATGCACGCGTTGGCGGTAATGCATAGACGGACATTATGTGAAAATGTAGACAGTTCCAAATAAGGTGCCTGTTTATACTACAGATATCGATATTTTACGTGTGGCATCGATGCATCGTATCGTCAGACATCGTATCGATGTATCGATCCATATCGATGAATCGTTACACCCCTACTGTCCATATAGGCCTAACAATCTGGTCAACATAATGTTCTTTATTTGAAGCACAATTCTACAAGAAAGGTAACTTACTGAAAAAGTGTTGGTGCTTAAAGTGCTTTACTAAGCTGAAATTTAAACTTAAAACATCTCAAGATAAATGAAATAAAAAGAAAATCTAAATTAAGTTTTTTTAAGGGCTTCAAACTGAACATCTCATGCCTCAGTGTCTTATGGACTATCCTCAATTGCAGTCACATGCCCCTCGGATGGCCAACTCCTGTAGTTTAAACTTCTTGATCTTTGGCCTTGGCTAAACCAGCTGGCCACACTCTCTCTAGCATCAAAATCTTCCAGACTTGGCCCCTCTACACTGATTCTTATCAGATCTTCCATTGTGTCTGAATGAAGGGATGCTCTAGTGTCTGATTTGAACAGCTAAACAGTCCCTAAACAGCTTATACTACTGTCTCAGCTATTAAAATAGTTCAGTTTTGTACGTAATAGCAAAGTGCTTATATTTTGTTTCATTTTTTTAAGTTAATTTAGAAAAACATTAGGAAGAAATTTTTGTTTGTTAAATATAAGTTTTAGTATTTTTTTTTTTTTTAAGTAACGACTAAGCGGCCAGCGGCAGACAGTGAGCCTATGTTTGATCAATTTAGCCTTCTCAAATCATGCCTAAAATACCTGCCTAAAATAAAATCTATAGATATAAAACAGTTCAAGCATATAACAATGTTTAAATGTTAGACCCAGATAAATGTGCGCTATATCCAATAGTTTGTGCAGAAAGGCTTCAGGACATGGAGATGCCAGCATGAAAATTTGCTTTTTTTCAGTTGATACGCCATAATTTTTGGCTCATAAAGGTAAGAGTAATACATTATTCGTAACTGCAAAGGGTCTACTTTTATTTGTGTGCACTCACAATATCAACAAAATGTTGCGCTGTCATGTCGTCCTTAACAGGAGTACAAAAAAAAGACACTCAGTGAAAACATGCCTAAATGATAAATATATCTATAGACATGATAAATATATCTATAGAAAGCTTTAAATGACATACTAAAGAAATGAAACAAATCGAAACATCTTTTATTATTTTATTATTATATTAATATGCATTTATATGTAATGCTCGTCTAATGAGATGGCTATTTTATTATACTTCATCCTTGCTACACAGACTCAGAAAACACTAGTTTATTAGTAAATAATTCAAATATCTGCTTACTATTTCCCCCTATCACATTTACAGTAATTACTTTTGCGGCAAGCTTAAGCCTATTGGGTGTATTTGAATGCAGAACTTTTCAGCTGCGCTGACAGCGCACACCATACCGTTGCTGCGGTACACTAAACACCGTCCAGCCGCTCTTGACAGTCGCGGAAGCACGGTCTCGTGTTGTTTCCACCAGCGTGGCAAACAGGCGGGATGTCTGGCCCGCGTCTGAACTATGACGTGAAAATTGGCTCGAAGCCCGGCTCGAGGGGCATAAAAAGTCGGGGTCCGTCGGGCTCGGGCTGAAATGCAGAGCTCTAGTGTCTGTTGTTGAACCACAGGGAGACTTTCAGAGTCCCGGAGACTTTTTTTTTTCCTCAAACGGCTGGTCGCACCGGTGCGACCTCTGATTTTTTTTTTAGTCGCATTATTGAGAAATTAGGTCGCACTCTAGAGCCCTTTAATTTGTGACCAGTGTTTTTTTTTTTGCTCTCCCCTCTGCGCTTCCACGTTCGTCACTTCTGCATTCATCACCGTGTTTGCCTACGTCCTATGTCATCCGCTGGACACCACTCTCTCATGAATGTGCATACGACAGTTAACGGAAGCTAGAGATTAAGATTCATTATGTTGTAAATATGGATATTTTTCTTACACCCAGAGCTGTGTGGACTTCTTTTATAATGGATTGGTTAAATATTTTGAACTACCATCCACTCTCATTATAAAGCTTGGAAGAGCCTGGATGTTTTTTAATATAACTCTTGATTGTATTCATCTGAAAGAACAATGTCATACACACCTAGGATGGCTTGAGGGTGAGTAAATCATGGGGTAATTTTAATTTTTGGGTGAACTATCATCAAATATTTCATTAAGAAACCTTCTTTTGGTTGTAGTAACTTTTGACTTGAAGACTTGAATGTGAACTAATGGCTCTACTCTCTACCTTATATAGTGGTTGCAGCCTGCCAGTGTGGCCTAAGTATGGCAGAGCAGGACTCTACCGAGAAGAAGTCTCCAGCTGTGGCTGCGCTGCACTCTCACTTCATCGTAGGCTCTGTGTCCGAGGAAAACTCTGAGGATGAAACCGCAGGGAAGCTGGACCTGCAGATGGAGGAGAATCCACGCTCCCTTTCCCCCTCTTCTGTCAGTTCAGACAGCACTTATGAGATGGGCTTTGACAGCCTGGACGGACCCTTGCACAATTTGAGGTCAGAGATGCTTTGTGTTCTCATTTGCAGTTACTGTGACATGGATGTCCACTTTCACCAAGACTGTATCATGCGTGCTCTGCCTGGTGCTAGAGATCAGGGACATGACCTTTGAAAAGCACTAGTTTCAAGATAAGTCTAGTGCTGTTTGTCTAAATAAGTGATTACATTTCTTAGTTCATGTGTATATGAGGGAAGTATGCAGGTGCATTGTGCAAAGTGGTGGCTTGAGGATACTGGGTTCATCACTATGCTAAAATGTGCACAAGTGCCTCTCTGTGTGTTTGGTTAACTTTGGTTTCACTGCCAGTCTTTGGCAGCATTTCCATCTCTATGCATCTCACACAGACTTGCCATAATGGGCTGTTGAGTGTGAGTGCATCAAAGTGTTGATGCTTCAGGAATAGTTTGGAGTTAGACATGAGGCTGTTTGACATTTCCTGGAATAGTGGTAGTGTAATGCTCAAGGATCTGGACCAGGGGTCGGCAACCTTTTCAGCATGACGTGCCATTTTTAATTTTTCTGGTTAACCACTGTGCCAACATCACTGTATGTGTATGTGTGTGTGTTTGTGTGTGACAAGCCCAATGCATTAAAACTGTTCAGTTTAATCACCTTTCTATATTAATGCGCTGCTTTAATTGATGCGCTCGCGCCCACACACACACACCACTGGCACACAGATCTGAGATCGCGCTGTGCAAAAGGTAACATTCAGAAGCTTATAAACTTGTTGTCAGCGCTGCCACCTGACTTTTATTAATCAATACTGAATCACTACATTATATTTCTCAGCAAGGAGGGGTGTAAAATCACTGTTTTTAAGTAACTAAACTCAGGTTCATTGTTTGTAGAGAGAGAGAGACGCAGAAAATCTCTCTCTCTCTCTCTTATTTATTTGTCTATATTTGTGAAGTGGCCATATTTGAGAAAAAAAAATTAGAGTAGTTTGCATCTCTGGATATAGCTGTCAGTCATTTAACAATCGTTAAAAGTTAACTAATATTAAGTGATTTGCAGCTTTATCTTACCTCGCTCTCTTAAACGTTAAACTGACGCTTCGCGTTCTGCTTCTGTGAACAGTAAACCCCAATTTGTTTGATTTGATTGGCCATCTCAATCATTTTGACATTTACGAGCGCTGTTAGACCGCTGAGGCTTTGATCTGAAGTGCCAAGTATGTGCAGCGGTCGCGCGCTCACTCATACAGGTCCTTCTCAAAAAATTAGCATATTGTGATAAAAGTTCATTATTTTCCATAATATAATGATAAAATTAAACTTTCATATATTTTAGATTCATTGCACACCAACTGAAATATTTCAGGTCTTTTATTGTTTTAATACTGATGATTTTGGCGTTCAGCTCATGAAAACCCAAAATTCCTATCTCAAAAAATTAGCATATTTCATCCGACCAATAAAAGAAAAGTGGTGTTTTTAATACAAAAAAAGTCAAACCTTCAAATAATTATGTTCAGTTATGCACTCAATACTTGGTCGGGAATCCTTTTGCAGAAATGACCGCTTCAATGCGGCGTGGCATGGAGGCAATCAGCCTGTAGCACTGCTGAGGTGTTATGGAGGGCCCAGGATGCTTGGATAGCGGCCTTAAGCTCACCCAGAGTGTTGGGTCTTGCGTCTCTCAACTTTCTCTTCACAATATCCCACAGATTCTCTATGGGGTTCAGGTCAGGAGAGTTGGCAGGCCATTTGAGCACAGTAATACCATGGTCAGTAAACCATTTACCAGTGGTTTTGGCACTGTGAGCAGGTGCCAGGTCGTGCTGAAAGAAAAACGAAATCTTCATCTCCATAAAGCTTTTCAGCAGATGGAACCATGAAGTGCTCCAAAATCTCCTGATAGCTAGCTGCATTGACCCTGCCCTTGATAAAACACAGTGGACCAACACCAGCAGCTGACATGGCACCCCAGACCATCACTGACTGTGGGTACTTGACACTGGACTTCAGGCATTTTGGCATTTCCTTCTCCCCAGTCTTCCTCCAGACTCTGGCACCTTGATTTCCGAATGACATGCAAAATTTGCTTTCATCCGACAAAAAAAGTACTTTGGACCACTGAGCAACAGTCCAGTGCTGCTTCTCTGTAGCCCAGGTCAGGCGCTTCTGCCGCTGTTTCTGGTTCAAAGGACATGCCTGTGCACGGTGGCTCTGGATGTTTCTACTCCAGACTCAGTCCACTGCTTCGCAGGTCCCCCAAGGTCTGGAATCGGTCCTTCTCCACAGTCTTGCTTCAGGGTCCGGGTCACCTCTTCTCGTTGTGCAGCGTTTTTTGCCACACTTTTTTTTTTTTCCCACAGACTTCCCACTGAGGTGCCTTGATACAGCACTCTGGGAACAGCTATTCGTTCAGAAATTTCTTTCTGTGTCTTACCCTCTCGCTTGAGGGTGTCAATGATGGCCTTCTGGGTTAACCTCTTACCCATGATTGCGGTTTTGAGTAATGAACCAGGCTGGGAGTTTTTAAAAGCCTCAGGAATCTTTTGCAGGTGTTTAGAGTTAATTAGTTGATTCAGATGATTATGTTAATAGCTCGTTTAGAGAACCTTTTCATGATATGCTAATTTTTTGAGATAGGATTTTTGGGTTTTCATGAGCTGTAAGCCAAAAATCATCAGTATTAAAACAATAAAAGACCTGAAATATTTCAGTTGGTGTGCAATGAATCTAAAATATATGAAAGTTTAATTTTATCATTACATTATGGAAAATAATGAACTTTTATCACAATATGCTAATTTTTTGAGAAGGACCTGTAGACTAGCGCAAGTTAATTCTTACACTTTTATAGTTTTTATAGCTCCTAACAGGCTGTGTGACCATAAGTTATTATCTCAAAATGTATATCAGTATGCATTTTTCCCTAATGCTTGCGTGCCAGCGATTATCCCCCTGCGTAGGTTGCCGATTCCTGATGTGGACTGTTGGCAAAAGTTTTTTTGTTCAGTTCTTCATAGAATTCCAGGTCCAGGTCATGATTTTTTACTTCAGTTTACTCTCCAAAACATTTCCTGCTGTTACCGCAGTGCAGAACTTTTTTTAATTACTTTTTTTTTTTTTTTTTTTTTACATTTTGGAATTGAATTTCAGAGGCATTTTTGCCTTTTACGAAGGCATTTAAAAAAAAATACATAGTAGTTATTTATTAAACTACTAATTACTAATATTAATATTGTCAGAGGGCAGAATTTGCTAAGGAGACAGCTGTAGGGAAAAAGCTGTTCCTGAGTCTGCTGGTCCTTGTCCGGAGGCTCTTGAAGCACCTCCCGGAGAGCAGGAGGTTAAACAGTCTATGGTCAGGGTGAGAGGAGTCCTTAAGAATGCTGCGAGCTCGACTTAGACAGCGTTTTCTCTGGATGTCCTCAGTAGCAGGGAGTGGTGTCCCTGTGATGTGTAGGGCAGTTTTCACCACCCTCTGCAGTGCCTTGCGGTCAGCAACTGAGCAGTTCCCATACCAGACTGTGATGCAACTGGTCAGGATGCTCTCGATCGCACACTGGTAAAAGTTCACCAGGATGGCTGAAGACAGCTGGTTCTTCATCAGTGTCCTGAGGAAGAAGAGGCGCTGGTGAGCCTTCTTGACCAGGCTGGAGGTGTTTGTAGTCTAGGACAGGTCCTCCGAGATGGTGGTTCCCAGGAACTTGAAGCTGGAGACACGATCAACAACCATCCCGTTAATGTGGATGGGGTCATGCATGCTTCCTTTCTTCTTCCTGAAGTCCACAATGAGCTCCTTTGTCTTGCTGGTGTTAAGGAGCAGGTTGTTGTCAGCGCACCATGAGGTGAGGTGCTGTACCTCCTCCCTATAGGCAGTCTCATCATTGTCTCTGATGAGGCCAAACACCGTGGTGTCATCTGCAAACTTAATGATGGAGTTAGATCCATGCACAGGCTTGCAGTCGTGGGTGTAGAGGGAGTAGAGGAATGGGCTCAGCACACAGCCCTGTGGCACGCCAGTGTTTAGTGTGATGGTGGTGGAGCAGGTTTGGCCTGACCTAACATGCTGAGGTCTGTTGGTCAGAAAGTCCATTATCCAGTTGCAGAGGGAGGTGTTAATGTCCAGGTCTCCAAGTTTTGTGGTCAGCTTGGAGGGAATGACAGTGTTATATGCTGAGCTGAAGTCAACAAACAACATCCGTACATATGTGTTGTTATTGTCCATGTGTGTGAATACAGAATGCAGTACTGTGCATACTGCATCCTCTGTGCTCCTATTACTACGGTTAGCAAATTGGTGTGGGTCCAGTGTGGATGGGAGGCAGTCCTTGAGGTGTGCTAGGACCAGTCGCTCAAACCACTTCATATCGATAGATGTGAGTTCTACGGGGCGAAAGTCATTCAGGCTCATCGGGGAGGAGTGTTTTGGCACTGGCACAATGGATGTGGACTTAAGGCATGTTGGCACAGTTGCTTGGGTGAGGGACAGGTTGAAAATGTCTGTGAAGACCCCGGCAAGCTGCTCTGCACATGCCCTACGCACACGTCCAGGAATGCTGTCTGGGCCAGCAGCCTTGCGTGCATTGATCCGGCTCAATGCAGTGTGGACATCTGTAGAGGTGAGTTTGAGGGGTTGGTGGTTTGCTGAGAATGTGATTTTTGGTGGCCATCATCTTGCTATCACTGTTGAAGCGAGCATAAAAGTAATTTAGCTCGTTAAGGAAGGAGACGTCTGTGACCGTTGGAGTAGAGTTGCTTGGCTTGTAGTCACTGATGACCTGGATGCCCTGCCACATGCGTCGGGGGATGGAAGAGTGCTCCTCTACCTTTAGCTTGTAGCAGTACTTGGCCTTTTTAATGCCTCTCCTCAGGTTAGCCCTGGATTTGCTGTAGGCCTGAGCGTCATCTGATCTGAAGGCAGTGTTGCGGACTTTCAGCAGGAGTCACACCTCCATGGCTTCTGATTAGGGTACATTGTGATCTGTTTTTACGTTGTAACACTGTCAATGGTGGTGTTGATCTAATCCATACAGAGGAGGTATAGATATCAATGTCCGTGTGAGAGCCACAGGCAACCTGAGAAGCAAACATACTCCAGTCTGTGTATTGAAACCTGTCCTGAAGTAAAGAGTCTGCTCCAGTTGGCCACACTTTGATGGTCCTCACTGATGGCTTCACACACTTAATGAGGAGTGAATACTTAGGGGTGAGAAACAAAGAAAGGTGATCAGACTGTCTGAGGTGGGGGAGGGGGGTCGCAATGTAAGCTCCATCAATGTTCGTGTAAACATGATCCAAAGTTTTGTCTCCTTTAGTGTGGCAGGAAACATGTTGATGGAATTTAGGGAGCACTGTCTTTAATTTGGAGTGATTAAAATCACCCCTGGCAATAAAAGAAGCCTCCGGGTGAGTAGTCTGTTGTTTACTAATGGCCGCATGCAGTTTGTTTCATAGCAAGCTTGGCATTAGCATCCGGTGAATATAGACTGCAGTTATAATGGTGGAAGTGAACTCCTGCGGCAGATAAAAAGGTCTACACTTAACCATGAGAAACTCTAGGTTAGCTGAGCAGTGTCTCCCAACAATGACAGTGTTTGTACACCAAGCTTTGTTAACATAATCCGCCGACTCTTGTCTTGCCGGAGTCTTCTGCTGTCCTATCTGCCCGGAGCGTGTAGCGTCCGGCTAGCTCAACTAACTTGTATCAAATAACTTATATTTGACATTTATTTTAGTTTTATTGATATGATGGTTTTTGTTAATATTTTGAATTATATTATATTTTTCAATTAAAATAATTTTTGTTGTGTATTTTTGTTATTCTTATTAGTTTTTTAACGTCTTCAAAATGTTTTAGCTTTTAGTTTTAGTTATTTTAGTACTTCAACTTATAGTAAATGAAATTAAGTGAAATACAACATGTTTGAGTTTATGGTTTTAGTTATGTAAGGGAAACAGGTCAATTTAGCTCAAAGGGAATCATTTAAGATTTTAAAGGGAATTTGAACAGAATCACTGTTTCACGGCTGATCACTGAAACGGCCAGCGATTCACTGAACGAGCCGTTTAACATCAAATCTGCGCTGGATATTAATATCCAAAGTATAGTGAAAACACTATTAATTAGCACAGTAACAAGATCGGCAGTTTAAGACATTAACTTGTAAGCACAAAACACAAGATACTTCTCTTTTCAATATGAATAAGGCTTTATTAGATAAATCTAAGACATATAAACTAATCTAACCACATAAGCACACGCACTCACACATTCACACAAGTTGCAGGAAGATAGAAAGTTAGGAAAGAATGAGTTTAAGAGGATGAAAATGTGAAATCCCAAGTTTACAGCAATACGTGAAATTGCATAGACATGAACAACCATCAATCACTTAATTAACCCTCGCATTGAGTTCATCAATTAGGTTAAAATTATATTAGATAACACCAGTACAGATGTGAGTCTGGAGGTTACTTGCGTTGCCTGTTTAACGGGGTTCCCTTTGTTGTTGCTGTAAAGGGGGTTTCCCGAGGTTGCTGATTGGCTGGAAGTTCAGTAGTCGTTGAAGTGACGTCTTGGGAAGCCCGTGGTTGGGTGTTGGCTGACGATGCGGAGTTGTGGGCTGGTTGAAGTTTCAGACGGGCACTCGAGGTCAGACTCGGAGACAAGGCATTACAAAACTTAACTCAGAACACGAAACTCTCAAACGGAAAAGAAACTAAAGTAAAAGAAGTAAAGTTTGACGAGACTAGGTGGTGTTTCTTCTCATCGTGGCTAAGTAGCAGCAGGCGTGCAGGCCGAAGCACGCTGGAACGGCGCTCGAAGAACGCTAAAAGTGATGACAAAGCATGACTAAAAGCAGCAGCTAAAAAGCAGGCTAAAAGCCGGCATGACTGATAGCAAAAGCTAAATGAAAGCTAAAAGCTAAAAGCAAAGTTTGATGGTGTCCTGAGTATTTAAACTGGCCTTTTGGCCACACCTCAAATGTTGTCTTGACCAATTAGATATTGTCTTTTCTCGGGGTGTTGAATTGTTTGTCCCACCCATTCATAAATCATATGTTATCTTATCAAGCACGTGGTCTTTTCCCGCTCTTGCAGGGTATAATTTGGACATGATTCCTATAACAAGAATATGATACATTTGACAAATAACTGATGGTCAGAAACGTTTCAAGCAAGAAGATTCGAACACACACATACTAAACATGAATATGATCCCTTAAGCTATTCAAGAGTTATTATAAGACATACACAATAAGTGATTAGAAACATTAAAGTCAAATGTGTGGGTTACATAAATGATATGGAGTTAAGCAATGGAGTGATATCCATTTAGAAGTCTTTTTTGAGTTCATTTTGTTGCATATATGCATTGGAAGGCATTCTCTGTGCCATTCTGTGGAGTAAGGATATGTCCTGTGAAGACCAGAGAGGTTAACAGGTCTCCTTAGGAATTTCAGTCTGGTTCTGCGAGGTGGGGGGGAAGTCAATCCAACGATCTTGTTTACTCTCATGGCTTTACATGTGAGGGTCAGACTGTCCATCTATTCGATTACTTGCCCCAAATTAGACAATCTCTTCTTCAAATGGAAATTGTCAATAATTGTTCTAATGGTGTTAATGTTGAAAGCTGTTCTCTGAAAGAGTTGGTTAGTTATCTTGCTTCAGACTGTGGTGCTAGGAGTTGATTTACAACTCCTTTCTGTGGAATTCGGCTCATGTTTCAACCAGGCTCCCGATCGAATCTTTAATTTGTCTGGTTCAGGCCTCATACGCTACAGTTAATTATAATCTGATTTTACATAATATATTCTCAGAGTAAACAATTAATTGTACTGTATTTTTACTGTACTGCATTTTTTGTAATAAAAAAAAATGTAATTAATTTCAGAAAGGAAACAATTAAGGATGGATATATTTCAATAAATGTTCTGCTAGAATGTATTTTAATTTTTTTTTTTTTTTAAAGAAGAGCTGTAATAGAATTAATAATGAAATACAGAATTTTTTTAGGTGACAGATTTAATAAAAAAAATTAAAAAATACAGACATTTTGATTTGAATTCAAAATACAGTCAGGTCCATAAATATTGGGACATCGACACAATTCTAATCTTTTTGGCTCTATACACCACCACAATGGATTTGAAATGAAACGAACAAGATGTGCTTTAACTGCAGACTTTCAGCTTTAATTTGAGGGTATTTACATCCAAATCAGGTAATTGTGGTGGTGTATAGAGCCAAAAAGATTAGAATTGTGTCGATGTCCCAATATTTATGGACCTGACTGTATCTGCCTTTGCTGCACTCTGTCACTTTGTTAAAACAACAAATCTTAATTATTAAACCACAAAGACATAGATCTTTTATATTGTTAGGTCTAAACATGTCAGTTTTTGTCATTATTTCTACTATTAAAATAATATAAATTGTGTATGGTGGGATGGGGGAACATGTAACCACCTTTTATAGCCACTGGACCACATGCAGGCAAGACAAATTACACAGTTCCGGCAAATTTGCTATTTAATGGCTGCCTCATGAATATGCATCATTAATATACAGCTGCTTATTAGTGTATTTTTGTGTTTTCTGATTTTGTTCGCTGTTGATTTAATTTACATAATACGTCATGCCTCAGTGTTTAACCAAGGCCTCATACGAGCTGGTCAGAGAAGCGCTATAGGACTATGGGATTATTATCCTGCCATGATTCAAAACTGAAAATAAAGTTCTGAAAGGTTGAAACTAAGTGTTCGAAAGCTCAAAATCTTACAAAAAAAAAGTTTTGCAAGATCGAAAAATAAGATTTGCAAGCTTGCAAAATGTAAAAAAAAATAAAAATATCTCTGCAAACATTATGTTGTTTTTGAGATCTTCCTTTTTCAGGACTGCAACATTTTTTTTTACGATGTTGAGATTTTCAAATTTGTCAGTGTTCTCCCACTGTATTAGTTTGTTTTCCAGGTTTTGAAACCTTGTAAATGGTGATCTGAAAACTGGAGTGCGAATGTGTGCAAAAAAAAAGTTTTGAAACTCTGAAAACAGAGTTTTGAAGGCTTGCAAAGTGGTAAAAAAAAAAAAAGAATCTCTGCAAACATAATTTTGTTTTTGAGTTTTCCTTCTTCAGAAGTGCAACACTTTTTTACGGTGTTGTGCAATTCATTTTTTTTCAGAGTTTCGAATTTGTCACTGTTCTCCCAGTGTACCGTATTGTTTTCCAGATTTGAAACCTTGTAAATAGTGATCTGAAAACTGGTGTGCGAATAGGTGAAAAAAAGTTTTGAAACTCTGAAAACTGAGGTTCGAAAGGGGGCGAAACTTATTACATTACATTACATTTGCACTCCTATTGCAAACTGTTTTTTCAGAGCTGAGTTTACAACACCCACTTTGCGGAGATACGCCCACACAGTTGCGAGTTTGCGACTCACATGATTAGTGGCAGCGTTGTCACGCAGCTCCGCTCTGAAACTCTGAAACTCAGACTGAGCGAAAATGAAGCTTCGCAAACTCGCAACTTAAAAAAAAGCCTGGTGGGAGGGCCTTCTGCTCTTGGCCAATGCTTTGCTGTCTGCTGACGTACAGTCCAATCACAAGTCGTATTTACTGGAAGATGGGATTGACCGACTGCTCCGCCAATGACGAAAGCGCACAGGATACGCAAACAGAGGATGCACGGATCTCTGGCCACAAGGCGGTCCCGTCTAGAGCTGCAAGAAGAACCGCGTCCATGGCTGGATAGCGTGCGGTCCGGTCCAAAAATAAGGCTACCGACTTGTCGCGGGAATTCACTATACAATTGCCAGTAGCCACTGAGTTTACCACTGATAGGCCGGCGGTCGCATCAATATACACACTCACCTCACGCAGCGAACCGACTCACTTTCCGCAGCCGGAGACTCACTTTCAGCTCACTTCTTCTGAAAATGCACATTTATTATTTATTATTACATTTTTTTTGTCTCTCTCTGCTCACATACTGTATTTGGATGCAGCTAAATTCTATAAAAAAATAAAAAAAAAACTGTTTTCATTTATATATTTTACTGTTTCTGTTGTCAGACAATGAATATGAAATAGTGACCAGCTCTCCCTTCCAAAACATTAATCTGCACAAAAATCCTGATAATCGAGCCGTCGTCTGATGAAATCAAATACACATACAGTAAGATAAAAACAACAACTGTGCTGTGATTTCGGCTACACTTGCATGTAAAATTAGAGAAGCAACATCATATGCGTCTCTGTGCGTCTGAACACAGCAGACGCACAGAGAGAGAGAAAGCAAAGACCTCGCGCAGCAATAACGGCAAGTCTCAGAAACTAAATAGGCCTAGGGTTTGGGCAAACCCTAAAGATTTGTCACTAGGTGCTTTTTTGAAGAAGAAAAAACTTGCTAAAGGGGTCTGCAAAGGTGCTAAGTTGGCAACACTGTACATCTCCAGGCCATGGTGAGGTGAGTGTGTATATTGATGTACCGCCGGCCTATCAGTGGTAAACTCAGTGGCTACTGGCAATTGTATAGTGAATTCCCGCGACAAGTCGGTAGCCTTATTTTTGGACCGGAAGCGCACGCTATCCAGCCATGGACGCGGTTCTTCTTGCAGCTCTAGACAGGACCGCCTTGTGGCCAGAGATCCGTGCATCCTCTGTTTGCGTATCCTGTGCGCTTTCGTCATTGGCGGAACAGTCGGTCAATCCCACCTTCCAGTAAATACGACTTGTGATTGGACTGTACGTCAGCAGACAGCAAAGCATTGGCCAAGAGCAGAAGGCCCTCCCTCCAGGCTTTTTTTTTTAAGTTGCGAGTTTGCGAAGCTTCATTTTCGCTCAGTCTGAGTTTCAGAGTTTCAGAGCGGAGCTGCGTGACAACGCTGCCACAAATCACGTGAGTCGCAAACTCGCAACTGTGTGGGACGTATCTCCGCAAAAGTGGGTGTTGTAAACTCAGCTCTGAAAAAAATAGTCTGCAATAGGAGTGCAAATGTAATGTAATGTAATAAGTTTCCCCCTTTCAAACCTCAGTTTTCAGAGTTTCAAAACTTTTTTTCACCTGTTCGCACACCAGTTTTCAGATCACTATTTACAAGGTTTCAAATCTGGAAAACAAACTATACACTGGGGAGAACAGTGACAAATTCGAAACTCTGAAAAAATGATTGCACAACACCGTAAAAAAGTGTTGCACTTCTGAAGAAGGAAAACTCAAAAACAAAATTATGTTTGCAGAGATTCTTTTTTTTTTTTTTACCACTTTGCAAGCCTGCAAAACTCTGTTTTCAGAGTTTCAAAACTTTTTTTCACACATTCGCACTCCCTTTTTTCAGATCACCATTTACAAGGTTTCAAACCTGGAAAACAAACTAATACAGTGGGGAGAACACTGACAAATTTGAAAATCTGAAAAATTCTTTGCGCAACATCGTAAAAAAAAAAAAAATGTTGCAGGTCCTGCAGAAGGAAATCTCAAAAACAACATAATGTTTGCAGAGATATTTTTATTTTTTTTACATTTTGCAAGCTTGCAAATCTTATTTTTCGATCTTGCAAAACTTTTTTTTTTTTGTAAGATTTTGAGCTTTCGAACACTTAGTTTCAACCTTTCAGAACTTTATTTTCAGTTTTGAATCATGGCAGGATAATAATCCCATATAGGACGGGGTGGCGGTGGCAAAACTGTCTGAGTGGATCAATATGCCACTCCTCCCTTTAATACTCTACTATTGGTCAAGAGGGTGTGATGTGGTGGGAAAGTGCAAAGGGAGTACAAAACATTCTTTTCGCCTGAGGAGAGGGAAGCAGAGGAGAGACATTCCAGTCCTTCCCCTTAAAGGGGCACTTTGTGTGTGCCAGCACCTTCGACATGATGCAATACTGTATTCAGGTTACACGTGAAGGATTTTCTAGGGATAACGTACTACTATACTACTAATTCTATTTATGCAGTATACAGTATGTATGTTATGTATAGTATGCATTTTCTCTGTCTAGAATAACCAGATGACCTACATGTGCCAACCTGGGAATATTGTGTGATATTCCGTATCCCATAATGCAATGCACTTAACCATCCATTTCCAGAAGAACCAGAACTAGAAGTAACATTTGCCTTTTTGATTCAAGAATCAGACTCCCAAAAGTTAAGACATATTTACACAAAACTGGATATGCAAACAAACTGTTGTTATATCCAAGAAGATAACTGGATTCCTTGCCTAAATTTAACATGCACGTAGTACACTGCTGTTTGACATGCAGCATGTAGCATAATGCTTGTATGTATGTTTCACATAATGCTTTAGGCTGTATACAGTATGTATGTGTAGTATGCAGTCTGCTAGTATTCCATTCTTAACATAGCTACATTTTTCCCTTCGGGACCTTTAAGACATCCATTTATTCAGCCATTTATCACTTTTTAATTTTAACTATTAAAAAAAAACCAAAAAAAAAAACCAAAGTCCCTTCAAAAGCAGGCCTGGCAAGTCATGGAAGTTATTGAATGTGTGGGACAAATTCCTAAATTTCTATTGCATTGCTTAAATCAAACATTTCAGTTAAAAAAATTAGAAAGTGTTTTTACTTAAAATGTGCTTAATTGATAACAAAAATGTGATATTGAGGTCACAATATCATAAATATCACAATAAAATAAATAAATAAATAAAATAAATCCAAAACGACCAGCAATGCCTAGCGTGTGTATTGCTATAGTGTTAATCTCTTTGTATTAAGTGTTTCTCAGTCCGCATTGTGAATTATGATGGTGTTGTGTGTGATTCTCAAGCCTAGCATGTCAGGACTTCACCTCGTGAAGCAGGGAAGGGACCGCAGACGCATCGACCTGCAGAGGGACTTTACTGTTGCTTCCCCCGCGGAGTTTGTCACCCGCTTTGGTGGCAACAAAGTCATTGAGAAGGTAAGATTAATGTCTGATATTCTACAGTATGTGCGTGATGCAGTGTTATTAGTTTCTTTGAGATGCTATTATAACTTTTTATTGATTATATTTATTAAATGTTATTTTTATATTTTATTTTTTTAATAGAATTAAGAAATTTTTAAATCGCAAATTAAAATTTCTTTCTTTTTTTTCTTTTTTTAATGTTAATGATGTTTTAATGTCTTTACAGTTTTAGTTATTTTATTACAAATTAAACTAAATGAAATTGAGAAATGTTTCCTTGGAAACTAGTTGAAATTAGTGTTAATTTTGTCAGCTATTTTTAATTTAGCCGTGGTCTTAATCCTGTGTCAATTGTAACTTTTAATTTTTATCATATTTAGTCAACTTGTCCTGTTTTAGTTTTAGTCAAGTTTTAGTCGACTAAATGTCTGAGAATTTTAGTCTAGTTTTAGTCAGTGGAAACTTACACAGTTTTGTCATATTTTCGTCTTACTGTATAATGGTTAAAATAATGACTTTTTTTAAATCACAATGATTGTTGTCATTTGGGAAATTTAATTTTGCTCTTTTACCAATAAGGACAAATCAATAGAATATCGACTCGTATGCATGGATTATTTTACCTCATCTAACGTTAGTGTACAGATTTAGAACATGATATCAATTAGATGCTAAATAAACACCAAAGACTTCAGATATACAGTCACCCTGTTTACATTACGTTATGAAAACTGGCTTAACAGAGAAATTCCTAATAGTAATTCCAATAATTCCAAAGTTTTTCTTTTAAAACCGCGGCAAAAAGACTTATTGTCGCACAGAGGTTGCATAAGTAACATTACAATCTGCAACCACTATCGCAAACAATACAGTCGAGATCCATGACAGAAGACTGGCTGAATGACAGACTGGGAAAAAAACTCTTTGACGAAAATTTTTCGTCATAGTTTTCGTTAACAAAATTATTATTATTATTTTTTTTTTTTTTCAGTTAACTTTTTTTTTTATGTAACTGATAGTGCTGTCAAACAATTAATCGCAATTAATCACATCCAAAATAAAAGGTTTTGTTTGCATAATATATGTGTGTGTTCTGTGTATATTTATTATGTTTGTTTTTGTTTGTATAATATTTGTGTATATATATATTTAAAAATATTTACATGTCTGTATTTATATTCAAATAATTTATATTATAAATAAATATATTTAATATATAAAAATAACATATTTTTCTGAAATATATACATGCATGTGTGTGTATTTATATATACATAATAAATATACACTGTACACATACATAATGTAAACAGAAACTTTTATTTTAGATTCGATTAATCGCGATTAATCGTTTGACAGCACTAGTAACAGAATGTTTTTTGTATAAACAACCCTGGTGTAGTGACAACTTTGAATATCATATTTTGTTGTGACAGGTGCTCATTGCCAACAATGGCATTGCTGCAGTCAAGTGCATGCGTTCCATCCGTCGCTGGGCTTATGAAATGTTTCGGAATGAACGGGCCATACGTTTTGTCGTCATGGTTACCCCGGAGGACCTCAAGGCCAATGCAGGTGCGTTTAAAGTGCTGAGCTAGAGTTAAAAAAAAAAATAGCTGGAGGACACCTTCCCCCACTCCTGGCTCCATCATAGTGTAACCCAGTAAAAGCCATGCTGCACTGGCAAATGTATTTAGCAAGGAATGTCTTGGTCCTTCTCTTCATTGTTTAAACTATGACAGTAGGCTTTGTCGGCACAGGCCTGGCCTAATTAGCACAGAATGAGTTCAGTGAGGTGAAAATTATTTGTGAATAGCCCTGTAATCTCAAATGTACTCAACTAAATACTTAGTTAAACATATGTATAACTCTGTCCACAGAGTACATCAAGATGGCAGATCACTATGTACCTGTCCCAGGAGGGACAAACAACAACAACTATGCTAATGTGGAACTCATTTTGGACATAGCAAAACGAATTCCCGTTCAGGTAAATGCATGTGAGGTTTGATGGCTGCTGTTCAAAGCAAATAAAGTGGCTATTTAGACACACAGTTAACACTTAAATCAGGTTGCACAATTATTGTGTGAAATTGATATTGTAACTTATTGTGAAATAATAGTATTATATTTATCAAATATTTATTTATTTATTTATTTATTTTAGAGTACAGTTGTATTATTACAATAGTAATATGTTTCTGTCTTATTATTATAATTTTTTTAATCAGAGTTTAAAAATAGTAATATAAAAGCAATGAAGAATATTTGCATTGTAAGATTATTTTCTCAAGAAATTACACGGTTATATCCAATGTTGTAATATATGATGAAATATCAACATAAAACAATAAAAACAATAAATATAAAACACTTAATAATAATAATAATCATAAAGATAAAATATTTGTTTTCCAGCATGTCATGAGGCATTGAATGTATTATTAAATTATTATTGAGATTATTGAGACTGAGGCGAGCGTTGAAATTATTGCTCATGATTAGCTAGACCCTTTACTGGCACTTATTTTCCTGTTTTTGTCTTTTTACTCTCACTTTTTTCTTCTCTGCATTTCTCCTCTTCTCTAACTTGCTTTTGTCTAATGAACCTGACATTGTATATTACGAATATTGTTGGCTCTTTGACAAATTGCTGTGTTCCTCTTTATAAGTTGCATTGGATAAAACTGTGTTAAATGCATAAATGTAAGTGTACCTGTCTTTAGGCCGTATGGGCCGGTTGGGGTCATGCTTCTGAGAACCCCAAACTCCCTGAATTGCTGCACAAGAATGGCATTGCCTTCATGGGTGAGACTGAGCTATGACAATAAGCCTTACCACACCACATTGATTAAATTATTCACATACTGTGATGGTATTGCTCTTACTTCAGTGGTTGGTGTCTTTCATTAGGTCCACCTAGTCAGGCTATGTGGGCTCTTGGGGATAAGATCGCCTCTTCTATTGTGGCCCAGACAGCTGGCATCCCTACTCTACCCTGGAGTGGAACAGGTTAGTTCAACCTCTGACTTACTGAATTGTTATCGTTCCTTTCAATGATGTCCATTTCGAAATCAACCATTCTGATTGGAAATGTGGATATAATCCTTCACTAAGTCCTGGTGTCATGTTATATTTAGCCCTCCCCCTTGTGCTTGTACTGCCTCTGTCTGACACAAAATGAGAAGCATAATGAAATCAAAATAAAAATGTTTTTATTATGATATATGTCATGTGAGTTTAAAATTGGCAGGTGTACTAAACCTACCACAGCCCCTTTCTGTCCAGCATTTACTACTATCTTGATTGTGGGTTTGGTTTTTGACCATGCTGGTGTGTCTGTACAGGGCTGACAGTAGAATGGACAGAGAATGACCAGAAGAAAGGAATTATTAATGTCCCTACTGAGCTGTATGAGCAGGGCTGTGTTCATGACGTGGAGGCTGGACTGAAGGTATACTATACACTAACATCAAGCACAATGTGACGCTCAACTTGAATCCAGTCGGTGAGAGAGCATGTTTTGATTGACAGGCGGCAGAACAAATAGGCTTCCCTGTGATGGTGAAGGCATCTGAAGGCGGAGGAGGAAAAGGTATCCGGAAAGTCAACTGTGCAGAAGACTTCCCCAACCTCTTTAGACAGGTCTGAGTTGTTCTTCACTGCCACACTACAATTTTACCCACCTTTTAACTTTCCAAAACTAACCACGGTATTTTCCTTATGTGTTACTCAGGTTCAAACTGAGGTTCCAGGTTCCCCCATCTTTGTCATGCAATTGGCCAAACACGCTCGCCACCTGGAGGTGCAGATCCTAGCTGATCAGTACGGTAACGCCATCTCTCTGTTCGGCCGTGACTGCTCTGTCCAACGTAGGCATCAGAAGATCATTGAAGAAGCTCCGGCTACTATTGCCACATCTGATGTGTTTGAGGATATGGAGAAGGTATCACTGACTATCATCCGATTCAGCAAAAGTCAAATGTTACTACTATATTTTCCTAAAAGAAAGAAAAAAGTATAAGCCATCATGAAGCTCTGGGTTACTTGAACTGAAAAAAGAAATGTATAGAAATGAAGAACTGTGCATCTGTCTGTTTCAGTGTGCAGTGAGGTTGGCGAAGATGGTGGGCTATGTGAGTGCAGGTACGGTGGAGTATCTCTACAGTCAAGACGGCAGCTTTTACTTCCTAGAGCTCAATCCTCGTCTTCAAGTGGAACATCCTTGTACTGAGATGGTGGCTGATGTTAATCTGCCTACGGCCCAACTGCAGGTTTGTATGAGAATTTGCGCTTTAAAGGAATATTCCAGGCCAGGCAAACAACACAGCACAACACAACACAAAACAAAAAACAACACAAAACAAAAAAACAAAACAACAAAAAACAAAAACAAAACAAAACAAAAAACAAAACAAAACTGCCCTCTTTCTCTCCCTCCTTCCTTCCTTCCTTCACTCCCTCCCTCCCTTTTCCAAAGGAAAGATGCATTTACAGTAATGCAAATCCTCTGCTTTTTTTACCTTAATTTTAAAATGTAAAATGTGAAATCCTATGCTACAGTGACCTTACTGTAAGTACATTACTATATACCTTTATCTTTTGTTTTTACTTTTGTATTTTTTTGTGGTCATCATCAGCAGGCCACAGATGCTGCCAATAGAGCAAAAGGTTGCATTTACTGCTAGACTGGCAGTATCTAGTGAACAATACAAAACAGTCTCTGCAGCAGACTCTTGTCATGTGACCACTGTCTTTGCTATGTAGGTCACTTGGCTGAGGCCATTGTGCTCTGGGTCCAGTGGGGTGGGAGAGGGATGTTAATGCACTTATGTAACACACAAAGATTGCTGCAGATGAATGAGGGGTATTGATGGAGAGAGAAAAGGAGAGACTGACAAAGGGAAACAGGGGGAGAGTAACACAGTGGGGAGGTATTCATCAATTGCATAAGCAAGGGAGTGTAGAAATTAGAGGGAAAAGTGCATATTTAATGATTGAAGAAATATGAACTCATGTCTTTTCTTCTACATATTTTATTCATATTAAATGGCCAGAATATCAGAGATTGTGGATTGTTTTTAAATTTATGCAGATTTTTACCGTGAAATTTGATAATGCTTTTTTTTTTTTTGTTATGGGTCATTATGTGACGCTTTTGTTCTGTCATTCAGATCGCTATGGGCATCCCACTTCACCGCATTAAAGACATCAGGGTGATGTACGGGATGCAGCCATGGGGAGACTCCCCTATTGACTTTGATGGACTCTCCACCTCCCCCTCTCCACGAGGACATGTCATTGCAGCTCGAATTACTAGCGAGAACCCAGATGAGGTGTGTGATCCTGACTGATATTTGAAGTATCAAAATGTACAAATTTAATAAACTCTGATGTTGATTTCACATGCAAAGGAAGTGTCTTTGAAGTCTTAAAAAGACAGCAACAAGAAATGGCTTGCTTAATTGTAAGTGACAGAAGTTGGAAGAAACCTTGACGAACACTTCTTTTATCCAATATTTATTTTGGATTTTGAAACTTTGATGAACATTTTGAATATAATATAATATAATATAATATAATATAATATAATATAATATAATATAATATAATATAATATAATATAATATAATATAATATACACTAACATTCAAAAGTTTGGGGTTAGACCTTTTTTTTTAAGAAATTAATACTTTTATTTAGGAAGATTGCATTAAGTAGTTCAAAAGTGACGATAAGGAAATTTACAATATTACAAAAGACTTATACTGTAAGACTTAAGTACTGTTCTTTTGAACTTTCTATTCAATAAAGAATCATGAGAAATGTACCATGGGTTCCTCAAAAATATTAATATTAATATATAATTTATAGATTAAAATATATTTAAATGTTTCACAATATTACTGTTTTTACTTTATTTTTTCATCAAATAAAGGCAGCCTTGGTGAACAGACTTCTTTCAAAAATATTTAAAAAACTTGCTGACCCTAAATTTTGAATAGTAGTGTAAATATTATAAAGTAATTACCATGTGAACAACTTTTGCTGATGAATTGTCTGTGTTGGGTGTTTTTGGTGTGCCAGGGGTTCAAACCCAGCTCAGGAACTGTCCAGGAATTAAATTTCCGCAGTAACAAGAATGTGTGGGGCTACTTCAGCGTGGCGGCTGCTGGAGGTCTGCATGAGTTTGCAGACTCTCAGTTTGGCCATTGCTTCTCCTGGGGAGAGAACCGCGAGGAGGCCATCTCGTGAGTATCTGTTTTTCAGAAAAGTAGAGAACAGCAGACGTTACTCAATCACCTTACACCACTACACCGTTTTTCAAATGGAAACGTCTGTAAAATATACGATGTCTACAAATGGTTTACTTGCAGTTGACTCTGCATTTAATCACTAAGGAAAAGATAACAAGAGAAATATAATTTATTTTCCTGTATGTATCATCTTAGAAACATGGTGGTGGCCCTCAAAGAGCTGTCTATCAGAGGAGACTTCAGGACAACAGTGGAGTATCTCATAAAGCTGCTTGAAACAGAAAGTTTCCAGCACAACAGCATCGACACGGGTTGGCTGGACAGACTCATCTCTGAGAAGATGCAGGTGCATGAAATAACCATCTTCATTTCACATCACAACACTTGCTTCCAGCCATTTTCAGTCATATAATCACCTGTGACAGCAAGACACTGTTACATTTCCTCACATCATTGTGTGTGTGTAGGCCGAGCGTCCTGACACTATGCTGGGAGTACTGAGTGGAGCTCTGCATGTGGCTGATGTCAACCTCAGGAACAGTGTGTCCAACTTCCTGCACTCACTGGAGAGGTAACAAATCATTTAACATAGCATCTTGAGAGCACACTTAATTATTATACTTTAGTTGTGTTTTTTGTATATAGTCCAAATATATGAGTATTAGGGCTGGGTAATTTCATTATTCCGAATGAAAAGCTTTTGATTTTGTTCTGATTTGGTTTGATTCTAATGGAAATTAATTAATTAGTTTGGGCATACATCAGGTAAAGTACTGTACATGTCAGTTTTTCTTGAGGAAAACGATCTCTCACCTAACACTGTAAACTATACAGGGAGCCCTATCAGTTGGTACATTACTGTAATATTAAAGGTTAAAATTAACAACAATTCATCTGCAAATTCAATATTTTTTAGATATAATAATCGACATTTAAATTGCACATAAGGCAGTTTTATATCAACTTTTTAAGTGTGTAATTATCTTTATAATTATGTAACATTTAAACGGTGCCTGTCATAACTTGTTTTCATGACTGATTTATTTATTTAGCATAAATAAAAGAAACATCAGTAACATGCTCATCTCTGGAGTATATATAACATCAGTAACATTTTTATATATGTATATATATATATATATATATATATATATAATAATTTATTTATTTAGCATAAATAAAAGAAACATCAGTAACATGCTCATCTCTGGATATGGTGAAGTTTGTTCAAGCATCAGCAGAATAGCATAAAAAGAATGATTTTGGAGTTTAAGAATCAATATCTGTTCATCAAAGTAAAGAAAAATAAAGACTGATGAAAACTGAGTAATCAGTTCTAATGAGTATATATCTAGATGTTATTGCAGTGATAGGAAGTTCTCAACCTTTTTGCTCTTTTGTCCTGTGTGTCTGTAGAGGGCAGGTTTTACCTGCACACACCCTGCTGAACACAGCGGATGTTGAGCTGATCTATGAGGGGACCAAATATGTTCTAAAGGTGACCAGACAGTCTCCTAACTCCTATGTGGTCATCATGAATAACTCTTTGGCAGAGGTGGATGTTCACCGGTTGAGCGATGGGGGTCTGCTGCTCTCGTATGACGGCAGCAGCTACACCACCTATATGAAGGAGGAGGTGGACAGGTAGGATTCTGAGTGTAAATACAGGATGGTAAACACGAGAACGTTATGAGAGCTGTTCATGGTGCTCAAAGTGTAGATTCATCATTTAAAGTCTAGAACTACTTTTAAATGTTGGACACTTGTATGAACTAAAAATGAGAATGCCATCTTTAATGCTTTCAATAAATCAATGCAGTCGGTTATTTATACAACATATATATTAATGTTGTTGATTGATTAAAAAATAACTAATTAATTGCATAGATTTCTGTAATTAAACCTAAAATTAAAATTTGTTATCATAAATATTTTCACACTGAATCTTCAAATTAATGTGGAAACAGCATAAACTTAAAAATATTGATTTAATGGCATCTTTTTACTAAATACGATCAGTGCAGTCCAGTATCACTGATACCAGTTACTGATGATTCTTCAGTTGATTTAATTTAATTTAATTTAATTTAACTTTACTTTACTTTATATATTTATATATAAGTTATAACAATGACAGAACATTAAAAATATAAAAAAAAATTTTTTTTTTTAATTTAATTAAGTGAACATGTAGCTGTGCCTTTTATGCAGTTTTCAACTGAATAAAAGGATGCTGCATTAATTGCGTTAATTGTTTTTAATGTGCTAGACAACTTAAATTAACATGTCAATTGATTTTTTTTTAAATTTTTTATCAGGAATACAAATACAACTTTTCCATAATTATTTAATATACTATTACTGATTAATTTAAGAGATGGTAAAAAGTTTATGACAGAAATAGTTGCTTGTAGGAAATCATTTGAGTATGCATTTTATTTTGTTCTTTAGGTATCGCATCATTATTGGTAACAAGACGTGTGTGTTTGAAAAAGAGAATGATCCTTCACTCCTGCGCTCGCCATCTGCTGGCAAACTCATCCAGTATACGGTGGAGGATGGGGGACACTTGTTTGCTGGACATTGTTATGCAGAAATAGAGGTGTGTTTGAGTTATCAGTCAGCTTTACCTAATTTCCAGAAGTCAGGGTGCACAGATTTTTCTTTTTGAAGTTCATTGGGACATAAATGTTCCCAGGCTGCTACAAAGAATGTTACTGTATTTTGCCACATTTGTAATGTTAAAAAATGAGGTAGTTCCTCTTACATGTCAATTATACAAGCACTTCCTGTATAAATAAAAAAGTGGATTGTGATAAGTTTGACTATACAAGTGTCTTATAAAGATACTTGTCTGTTTGTTTGTAGCATTCTAAACATTATGTATGTGTCTTTTAGGTGATGAAGATGGTGATGACCCTGACCGCCTCTGAGTCTGGCTGTATTCACTATGTGAAGAGAGCAGGTGCAGTGCTTGAGCCGGGCTGTGTCATCGGCAAACTGCAGCTGGACGACCCTAGCAGAGTACAGCAGGTACATGCATGTGTTACGTGTGCTAAATGTACTACGTGTTACGGGTTCCCATTCAGAAGTTATAGCAGGTTTAATGGTTTAGTGTTTCCAATGAGTGTGTCTGTTTCAGGCCGAGCTGTTTACAGGAACATTACCCAGTGTTCAGTCCGTGGCTCTCAGGGGAGAGAAGCTTCACCGAGTCTTCCACAGCACCCTGGATCACCTAGTGCACATTATGAACGGCTACTGTCTGCCAGAGCCCTTCTTCAGTGCCAAGGTGAGAAAACACACTTCATCCACATTATAAGACTTCATACCAGTGGTTCACAAACTTTTTAAACTGTCCATGACAATATTCAAAGGTCTAACAATCCTAGCTTTTATAGATTTTATAAGCCAATAAATCTATGATTTTTTCCCCTTGTTTATAATATACTGGTTTAAAAAAATAAAACGTTTTATCCATAATTTCTCTCATTATATATATATATATATATATATATATATATATATATATATATATATTGCATACCTAGAAAAATGTAAATATTTTGTTATTCCAATTAAAATAATTATATTATATTATAATATATTTATTTGTCTTTTCAGCTTAATTTAAATTTTTTTCTTTTTCTTTTTTATTTTTATTTGGTTTTTTTGTTTTTATTTTTTTTGTTTTTTTTGTTTTGTTCTCTTGTTTTGGTACTACAGCTTTAAAAGGACTATTTATAGTTTTTTTTGGGGGGGCCATATTTTCATGCATTACAAATAATACATGAACAAAGCTTGATGATATTTCTGGTATAATAGTAGAATTAATCAAATAAGCTGAAAACGTGTTAAGAAGTTATATTCTTCTGTTTCTGCTTTCTTATTTTCATTATTGGATGACAAAGGAATATGTCATTTTTATAACTTTTCTGCAGTTAAAAAAGTCAATTTCGTTAGATATCACATTAAAGTTCTTGGTATGTATAGGCATTAAGATTTGGATGTGTGTGTTTTAGCTGAAAGAATGGGTGGAGCGTCTGATGAAGACTCTGAGGGACCCCTCTCTGCCCCTGCTGGAGCTTCAAGACATCATGACGAGCGTTTCAGGCCGGATCCCTCCTGCTGTAGAGAAGGCTATCAAGAAAGAAATGGCTCAGTATGCTAGCAACATCACATCTGTCCTCTGCCAGTTTCCCAGCCAGCAGGTGCTACTTGTGATCCTTTGAGTTTCTGAAGCTACGAGACTGTGACCTTTGTTTATAAATGTTTTCAAATTTTCATGGCAGATTGCCAATATACTGGACAGTCATGCTGCCACGCTGAACAGGAAGTCAGAGAGAGAAGTCTTCTTCATGAACACACAGAGCATTGTACAGCTGGTTCAGAAGTTAGTGAATAATCAAACAATCTACACATTAGATACAATCAAAGACACACAGGTTAACTGGCTCTGGTGTGTGTTGTGTACCCAGGTACCGCAGTGGCATCAGAGGGCATATGAAGGCAGTGGTGATGGACCTCCTCAGGCAGTATTTAAGAGTGGAAGTTCAGTTTCAGCATGGTAAGACTGCTTCTTATATGGCCATAAATGATGAGATATTGCTGGAAACTTAAGAAGTTGCCTTATTTTATCAAGTGACCACTGGATGGCAGTGTAACACTGATTCATTCCTGGTTTATTAAATCATATAAATGAAAATACTCAAATATTTTAATACCTAGAAATAGAAAATAGAAACACAAGATCCCACATGTGAATATTGAAAATTAACGAAATATCATTTTAAAACAAAAAATATTAGAAAATTAAAATAAAGATGTGAACTATATTCGGAAAACCTCTCCTTTCTCACTAAAATGTAACTACTTTTTTATTATTTTTCTGATAATTTCCAATGTTGTTATTGTTAATTAACGCTTAAAGCTATTAAAAATAATTTTTGGTGATTTGAAATAAAGCTGAAATAAAATAAAATAAATATTATATTTAAAAAAAAAAAACTATAAACATTAAATGAAAATTAGAAATGTTGCTTTGACAACTGAAATAAATGTTTAAGTTGAAATACTGAAATTAAAGCAATATAGAAATATATTAGAAATATATAGAAAAATCCCCCAATAACTAACAAAAATTACAAAAAATAATAAAATGAAATTTAATTTTTATTTAATACATTTTTTCAATTTAATGTTTGCTTTTTCTATTCTTTCCATTGTATTAACATATTTATGTTTATGTTTGTGTGTTATTATCAGGTCACTATGACAAGTGTGTATTTGCTCTACGAGAGGAAAACAAAGGGGACATGGCCAATGTGCTCAACTACATATTCTCTCATGCACAAGTCACAAAGAAGAACTCTCTGGTCACCATGTTGATCGTGAGTACACAGTCATAAAAAACAGAGAGACTGCAGGAAATGTGGTTGTTGTTGTTGTTTCTAGTAGATAGCATAATGTAATAACAGTCGAGACTTAATAAAATCAGATTTATATTTAGTCATATCATTAAAGGGTTAGTTCAGCCAAATATTAAAATTATGTCATTAATGACTCACCCTCATGTCGTTCCAAACCCGTAAGACCCTCCGTTCATCTTCGGAACACAGTTTAAGATATTTTAGATTTAGTCCGAGAGCTTTCAGTCCCTCCATTGAGAATGTACGTATGGTATACTGTCCACAGTCCAGAAAGGTAATAAAATAACATCATCAAAGTAGTCCATGTGGCATCAGAGGGTCCGTTAGAATATATTGAAGCATCGAAAATACATTTCGGTCGAAAAATAACAAAAATTACGACTTTATTCCGCTTTTACATTTTGCTCCAAAAATAACCAAAATGACAACTTTATTCATCACTAGTACGACGCTGCTGACGTGTTATCTTTGTTATTGGGCGCACCAGAGAACACGTCAGCAGCGTCGTACATCAACAGTCACAGCAGTCGCGTTCACAACAGACCCGGAAGAGAAGAAAAAGCGGAATAAAGTCGTAATTTTTGTTATTTTTGGAACAAAAATGTATTTTAGATGCTTCAATAAATTCCAACGGACCCTCTGATGTCACATGGACTACTTTGATGATGTTTTTATTAACTTTCTGGACGTGGACAGTATACCGTACATACATTCTCAATGGAGGGACAGAAAGCTCTAGGACTAAATCTAAAATATCTTAAACTGTGTTCTGAAGATGAATGGAGGTCTTACGGGTTTGGAACGACATGAGGGTGAGTCATTAATGACATAATTTTAATATTTGGGTGAACTATCCCTTTAAAACATTTGTCCCTAACTTCTCTCTGTAGGATCAGCTGTGTGGACGAGATCCCACTCTGACAGATGAGCTCATGGCAATACTCACAGAACTCACACAGCTCAGCAAGACCACTAATGCCAAGGTGGCACTACGGGCACGGCAGGTTCTCATCGCCTCTCACCTTCCGTCATACGAGCTACGGCACAATCAAGTGGAATCCATATTCCTGTCTGCCATCGACATGTACGGACATCAGTTCTGCATTGAAAACCTGCAGGTGACGGATCTACAGTGCCATCTGCTGGACAGCAACACTTTATTTACAGTTTACAACTGAAAAAATTACTCCCCTTTTTGAATTGAATTGGCTACATTAACAGAAATGTTGAAAAGGAATTCGAATGGCAATGACAGGAGGTTGTATTTTCTAAATTGCAGTTCAAATAATTTGAATAAACTTAAGCGAATTATTTATTACCTTAAATGCAGAACACATTTTTCTCCAGACACACTTTTCTAAATTAAGTTCAGATGTCAAAACACACTTTACACTTTACCGTAGTATTTTGTAAAGGAATATTATAATTATATAAAATGAACAAGTCATGTAAGTATTTTAATCGTTTTCTAACTGTCAGGTGAATAATAATAATTTGATAAATTGATACATTTATGTGAAATATTGTCTTTAGTTTATTGTTTGATTCACTTAACTAGTTACACTATCAAATAAATGCAGTTCATTTGAACATTCTATCCATCCTGAAAAGAATTCTGGGAAAGAAAAAACAAATATCATGGTTCACACAAAAACTAATTAATCAGCACAATGGTTTAAGCACTGATAATAATAAAAGATGTTACTACTAATAAAAAAACCCACCAAATCAGCATATTAGACAGATTTCTGAAGGATTATGTGACACTGAAGATTGGAGTAATGATTTGAATATATTAAAATAGGAAATTATAATAGTATTTCATAATACTTTTTGTGTTGTAATTCTGATAAACAAATGCCACGTCAATAGACTAATAAGTGCATAAGAGACATACAAAAATTCTAAATCTTATTCCAAACTCTTGAACAGTAGTGTATTCTTAAAGCTTCACTTGACGCCGCTACTAGAACAGAAATGCGCACTCCACATTTAAGCTTTAATATTTTTCTCTAGAACATTGTGTATTGTCAAATTATTGATACCTTTTTTTGGTTTTCTCTAGAAACTGATCCTGTCAGAGACATCCATCTTTGACGTGCTGCCAAATTTCTTTTACCACAGTAATCAGGTGGTACGGATGGCTGCTCTAGAGGTAAGACTCTGTCGTTTTACATTTTAACATATTACATTAATTCATTTGGTAGACGCTTTTATCCGACGTGACTTACAGTTGAGGAATGCAACAAGCGATTTATCATACAATGGCAAGAAACACAAGCAGTGCTCTTATACAAGGTTTTAGTCTAGGACAGAAAGGATAATAAGAGCATAGAATTTTTATTTTTTATTTTATTAATGAGGAGGCAGTTAGATGCTCACGGAAGAGATGAGTTTTCAGTTGTTTTTGAAGACTGTGAGTGATTCGGCTGTCTGGATGGAGATTGGTAGATCATTCCACCAGCGAGGAACAGTGAAAGAAAACGTCCTTGAAAGTGATTTTGTTCCTCTCTGCGATGGGAGCATGAGGCGCCACTCATTTACCGACCTCAGCAAGCCTGTGGCTATTCTGTAGGCAAGCACCAAAGTCTTGAAGTTGATGCGATCCGTGACTGGAAGCCAGTGCAGAGATAAGAAAGCAGTGTTACATGGGCTCTCTCGGGCTCATTGTAAACAAGACGTGCTGCTGCATTCTGAATCATTTGCAGAGGTCTGATTGCACATGGTGGAAGTCCAGCTAGAAGAGCATCACAATAGTCCAGCCTAGAAATGACAAGGGGTCCTGGATGAGAAGCTGTGTTGCACGCTGTTGATCCAAAGAATTAAGTATATTTTTTTATCTTTATATGATGCAGAACATGCCTCTCTCTCTTTACTCAGGTGTATGTTCGTAGAGCTTACATCGCTTATGAACTCAACAGTGTCCAGCACCGTCAGCTGAAGGACAACACCTGCATCGTGGAGTTCCAGTTCATGCTGCCCACATCTCACCCCAACAGGTACCGCAACCCTGCCACCCCTATCTCTCCCACCCCTCACCGGGACTGTGGAGGAGCATGTCAAAACACTATAATAGAAAGGGCTGACTGGGGTAAATGTGTGTTTGAATTCTCTGCATGAATAAAAGATAATGGTTGGTTGTGACATAAAGTCTCCTCCACTGTACCACAGTCCACTTCCCCTCACACCTTTAAAATGCTCTACCTGTGCACAATCTATGCCACTGATTTATTTGTCTGCTGTGATCAGAAGGTTTGTATGATGTAGGAGTAGAAAAGCATTATTTAGTGACACAGAGTCTGAATCACAGGGCCAAAAACAGTTCTTCTTTAAGGTGTCTCTCGTCTGTGCTGGCCACATCCGTTTGTTTCAGGTGACACTGATTTTTTACAATGCAAAGAATGCGCCCAATAGGACATGCTCAGCGACTGTTCTGACTGACTGTCTACCAGCTTGCTCTTCATGTTTTTTTTTTATTCACTGTTGATTCATGCATGTGAACTGATTCAATGTAGCCTCTTTTGATGCATGCTGAGCAATTTAGGTTTTGTGCATTTAGTAATATTTTACCTCTTTTTTTTTTTTTTTCTCTTCCATACTCCCAGTACTCCCATGTGCTCTTCCAGCTGCTTTGCCTGTGATTTGTGTAAACTGAGTGGCTTATGCATTGCACTGTGTTAAAGTACATGGAAGATTTTTTAGCTGCATTTCTTGCAGTATTTTAAGAGCTGAATTGTTGCATGTTATGGAGGGGTAGTCGTTTGTGAAGTGTGTGTGGCTTGGTTTAGATTACAAGTGTTGTGGATCTCTGTCACAATTTTAAACCCCTGAAATCAAAGGGGGGAAAATATAAATATATTTCACATAGGGATGCACTGATATTAAATTCTGGCAGATAAAGTGATATGTATTTTGATGCTGTGGCCGGTAATTGATAAATGGCCGTTTATTACCATTCTGAAATATTTTGTGTGAATAATAAAAAAGTCAAATAAAATTAAATCATATAAAATAAATAAAATGATTAAGATCAAAGTATTACTTTTTAGAGTGTTATTAAATTAACTATAGTAAAATGTAAATGAATTGAATAAATGCATATTAAATATCCATTTTCATCTGGTGTATATTGTAACCAATATCAACTAATACCAACAGATAAAATCTCTTATATCTGGTGATAAACAATATGGTTCCAATATACACAACCATTCAAAAGTTTGGTGTCAGTAAGATTTTTTAAATACTTTTGAAAGTTGATTTAGTGCACAAATAACATGTCTTATTATTATCAATGTTGAAAACAGATGAGATGCTTATTTTGTGAAAACTGTGATACTTTTTCCTCAAGAGGCTAGAATAGATGAATAAAAAAAAATCTAAAGAACAGTATTTGTTTGAAATAGATTTTTCTTTTCTTTTTTGTAACAACTTGAAAAGTCTTTACCATCACTTTTTATCAATTAAGGTGTCCTTGCTAAATTAAAAGTATTAAAATCTTACTGAACCTAAACATTTGAAATGTAGTGAATTGTGCACTCCTGTTTTTTGCAATAAAAATTAAGCATAAGTTTAGGAACTTTAATATTTTTTTTTTGCCTTGTCATAATTAAGTTTTAAAGCTCCTAAAACAGCCAACATTGTCTTTAAGCAAAATATCATTTATTATTTCTTCCATTTGATTTTGGGGTGAAATGTGGCCAGGATGTGTTTTTGATAGGTTTTATAACATTTACCCTGAAATTATCGGAGTATGCCTGACACCATCCAAGTAATCACTTGAGACTCATTTGAGACACTTGTATAATTCAATTAAACTTTGTGCAAATGCAATACAATTGTCTTCGAACCACTTCTCATTAGCAGCAGTCTTCTGGTCCAAGTTAATATGCGCATAAATCAAGCGCACTGAAATTAGATCTGTCAGTTATGTGAAAGTGCCACACACTTCTGATCTCTGACTGACCCCTCCCACTGATGCCTGACACTAACCAATCAATAATCAATGTTGTTTGATTGCAGAGGGAACATCCCCACTCTAAACAGGTATAGTACACATTCTTTCTTCCCTAAACCAAAATGTAGACTTAGAAATAGAGTAGAAGAGCAGCAAGGTCAGACACACATTTTAAATTATAGTCAGTGTACAGTGTGTAATATGCAGTAGTAATACATATTCTATTTGATTATTCAAACATAGCAAATGTATGACATATGTATTTGAAGTCAAATGATCAAAGCTTTTGTGTGTCTCTTAATATTTTGAATCAAATGATTGCAGATACTATGTGTGTAAGTTCGTGTTTTAATGAAAACAGCTCTTCATTGGTGCGTGATCTCAGTGAATACAAACTAATTTGCATGGCTTACTGCACCACTGTCAACACAAATGTGTGTGGTTCTGTCTGAAATGGTATTATTGTGTGTGTATTGGTTTGGTGTGTGTGTGTGTGTGTGTGTGTGTGTGTGTGTGTGTGTGTGTGTGTGTGTGTGTGTGTGTGTGTGCTCGCATGCAAATGAAGATACTCCAGTTATATGTTAAGTGAAGTGAAATTGTTTAGACCTCATACTGGGTTTGAATTAACTGCATAATAGTTGCGATTAAATCTGCTGTGTGTATGTTTGTGTGATGTGATTGTCCTCCCAGGAAACTGTCTGCCCCACTACAGGACTACAAACCTCCAGATATCACAGCTAACGCTAGTGACTCTGCTCAGAATGAGGACAGGTAGAGCAGGACAGACTACAGGGTTTAATCACAGAGAGGGTTTAATCAGTCAAGAATAATCTATACACACAGTTTTTTAATGATATCTGGGTGTGAATATTTTGATTAGTCTTAATGGGTAAGAGATTGCTGTCGATACTAACATAGAACAGGAGACTTGTCACCTCATGAAATTTTGACATGTGCCGATTAAGCTTATAATTATGGGTGTGTTTTAAGGAATATTCTGGGTTAAATATAACTTCAAATCAGCACTTACGGCATGTCAACAGTTACCACAGAAAATAATTTTGACTTTCCATCCCTCAGTTTGTAAAATCTGGAAAAATGTATTAATGATAAAGGACTTGCAGTGGAAGTCAGCTCTATATTTTCATGAACCGTATCAAAACCCATTTATAATGTGTGAAAAATGTTGTGATGATTGATTGTATATTGTATATTGATTGTATATTGTATATACATACATATATATATATATATATATATATATATATATATATATATATATATATATATATATATATATATATATTATATATATATATATATATATATATATATATTAATTTCACTATTTCTGATTTTAGAAAGCCGAGTGAAATTGTAATATCAAATTTATTGAATCTAAAACTTAAACAAAAAAAAGGGTGGGGGGGAGTTATGTTAAACGTTTTTCATTAATATCTAATAAATTTTAAGAACGCTAAAAATATATTTTGCACATTTTTCACAGCCCGTTTAAGAACCTCTGGCTTGCCAACATGCCCTGTAGACTTCCATTATAAATGTGTCACGATAAACCCATTTCTTTTGTTTTTACAAATGGAGGGATGACCACTAGTTAAGGTAATTATGGTATGGTAAACAGCAGGCCACAGCTAGATTATGTTTAACCTGGAATATTCTTAACTAACCTGTACCTCCATCATGAATTTCAAAGAAAATTAATGCATGAATTCACACATAGAGTGAAGTTTCAGTCATACTTATTTTTTTCCTTTAACATCTGGTTTAATTGCCTCCTGACAACTGGCCCCTTTTATAAAATTCAGTTTTTACACATCTTGTTATTCACATTCAGCTTGTGAGGAGGCGATGCTGCTTCCATTCACTCCTCTGATCTAGACCGATGTGTGATGGTGATGATTTGATCTTTCTCCTGGGGTGGTCTGCCACATTTTTGAGCCATTAGGTATATGCAGCTTTGTTAATAACATGTATTTTTGTTTGTGCGGGTGTGTTGTTCTCTCAGAATGTCCTTTTCCTCTAACTTGAACCACTACGGCATGGTACACATGGCCAGTGTTAGTGATGTGCTCTTGGACACCTCTTTCACCCCACCCTGTCAGCGCATGGGCGCCATGGTTTCCTTCCGCTCCTTCCAGGAGTTCACCAGGTTAGTGTGTATCTACAGTAATCGGAAAGGTGTTTAGTACAGATATGAAATCGAAATGATTCCTGTTTATTTGCTTATTACTGAATGACCCTGATCTTACTCCACACAATCTGCATGAAAAATGTAATCCATAAATAAACAATTCAAATATTTGTAAAATAAGCTTAAAACACTCTGATTGTCTGAAGCCAGACTAATTTGTTCTGCATAAGAGTGGGACTTTCTTAAATGAAATTAATACATCAAGGGTGACAAGTAGATCTGAAATTCTTTTGAATTCTGAGCTCTAAAAAAAAAAAAAAATTATCATCAGTAGCAGAAAAGCTTTTGCATGATGTTTCATCCACACCAGTAGGTGTCAGTATAAAGTCTAACGCCACTGTCTTATTGCGACACATAAAAACTTCAATAAATATATCTTCTGTTGAACTGTAATAACATTTATTTTAGAGTGTCAACAAGATAAGTTATTTATGATATTATCATATTTGTAGTATTACTATATCAATATCAATGTCAGTTTTCCTAAATGCTAGACACTTATTGTAGACCTATCAAATCCCAGCTAGATCCCAGCACACTGATTGTTGTGTCAAATAGAGATGCATTTAAACCTGCAATGTGACATTTTGAGAATGGCGTTTCATGTTATCTTTTATTGCTGTTTTCTCAAAATGTACATACATTTGCTGGTTGAGTGTCTAATGTGACTCTTATCACAGGGACATTAAGGAAGTGTTGAGCTGTTTCTCTGACTCACCCCCCTCTACTCCAACATTTCCTGAGGGGGGCAACCCTGTGCTGTATGGAGAGGAGGACAACAAGGTGAACCTTTTATCTTCTGAACCTGTCAAAAAAAAGGAAAAAATAAAGATAATTAGATCAGACAGGAATATTTGATTGATGCAATGAAGCTATTATTTGGAAAATCATCGTTTTCTATCCCTAGTTTATATTGTTTTTGTTTGTCATACTATAGAGCATTCAAGATGAGCCAATTCATATCCTTAATGTGGCCATAAAGACGGACAGCGACATTGATGACGATGGACTGGCGGCCATGTTCCGCGAGTTTACCCAGTCTAAGGTGAAACAGAGTTCTGTTCTCTATATGTTGATTGTTTTTAAGGCAAGGCAAGGCAAAGCATTTTTATTTCTAAAGCACATTTGCTTTAGAAATGGCTGCTGACCAAAGTGCTGTACAATCTAAAAACGTAAAACAATCAAATACATACTAAAAGAAAATACAATACAATAAAACAGATAAACTAGCAAGAGAACACCCTGATTAATAAAATTACATTGATCCAAAGGCCAGAGAGAAAAGATTTGATTGCAGCGAAGTTTTAAAACACTAAACATCGGATGAAAGCCTAATGTGTACCGGCAGATCAGAGAAAGCACAATCTCCTTTTAACTTCAAACGTACCCGTGGGACAGACAGCAAAAAACTGTTTGAGGACCTTAAGGGCCTAGAACATTTCCGGTGGACAATAAGATCAGAATTGTATTGTGGAGTATGGCCATTTGGCCCCTTATACACATATAATAAAACTTTAAATTTAACACGGTATTCAACTGGCAGCCAATGAAGAGAAGCCAGAACAGGCGAGATGTGTTCCCTCTTTCTTCCTCCAGTAAGAAGACTGGTGGCAGCATTTTGTAGCAATTGAAGTCGAGATAGAGAAGACTTAGCCACACCAAGATACAGGGAGTTACAGTAGTTCAGCCTGGAGGAAATAAAACCATGGATCCCAGTCTCCAAGTCCCTTGGTGATAAAAACGCTTTCAATTTAGCAATGGATCTGAGATGATAAAAGCTTCTGTTCTTCACTACTGAGTTGATTTGTTTGTCAAATTTAAGACCATTATCAAAGATCACACCCAATTTTTTGCATGAGTATGAGGATTCATAGATAAAGGACCAAAATTGAAATTTATCTGTTTAATAGATGCTGGAGGTCCGAAAACTACAATTTCAGTTTTAGAATCATTTAATGTTAGAAAGTTGGCTGCCAACCAGCATCTTACCTCTGCTAGACAATTTAATAAATAATGTATATCATAATTATCCCAGTGATTCAAAGGGAGGTGTCATTGGCATAAAAATGGTAATGAATGTTATACTTTTGAAAAATCCTGCCTAAAGGGAGCAAATAAAGTGAAAACAAAAGCGGGCCCAAAATTGATCCCTGAGGCACACCGCAAGTTAATGGTACGGAAGAGGAAGAAAAATTCCTAACCTCCAGCAGAAATGTTAAACTTTCAGTGAATTCATTTTCATTCACATCATTTTTACCACAGAAATCTCTGCTGTTTGAGCACGGCATCCGAAGACTTACCTTCCTGGTTGCTCAGAAGGTATGCTTTCTGAATGACATTTGAGCATGATTCCTTTCTGTCACTCCTTCTCAATCGAATTTTAACAAAATAATCTGTAATCAGTTCAATGTTTATTTGAATAACTGCAATTCTTAGTAACTGATCTCGAATCTGGTACACCCACTGCATGTGTGTCTTTTCCTCTTTGCTCTTGACGCCGTTATTAACAGGATTTCAGGAAGCAAGTCAACTGTGAGGTGGACCAGAGGTTCCATGTAAGTAGTTGTGGAATGTTTGAGACATTGGCTCTGTTCCACAACCTGTCGAGGTGGCTCACTGTGTACACTCAAAATAGGCAGCTACTTTCTTTGGCAGAATCTTACCTGAATTGAAGCCTCACAAGTGACTGAACTGAAACATTCTACATAGACTTTTTGACGCAGGTCGTGCAGGATACACCAGTAGCACTAGTTGTCTGAATTGCATGAGAAACTTGGCTTAAGCTCACTGTTGGTTCTGGTAGAGAGGAACATTAACGTGTTGCTAAGCTAATGATAACTCATATACTAAATATAAAATGCATGGTGCACACAGTTAAATTTTAATTAGAATATTTGAATGTAGTCATTCTCAGTATTGAATGAAATTATTTTTGATTGGCATAATCGTGTTCACCGTCCTGGATGTTAGCATGTTGCTAAACTAATGACAGTACTCTTTTGTATGAAAATTTTAGGCTGTCATTTTTAAAGAATGCAATCAAATTCATTGCAAGATACGCTTATTAATCAATCAAATTAATCACTTGTAATTTCATACTGTATATCAATGATTGAGTCCCTAAAAGGAAATATTGGATATGGACAAATAATCATTGAAATTAAGTCAATGAATAGAAAAAAAGTGGCTTTGTAAGTCAGTGTTATTTGTTTTAGATAATTGAATATAAGTTTATAATTGTATAAATGTAATATTATTAAAAATATTGAGTTTTTTTTTTTTTTTTATTAACATTTTGACTCCCAGGTTTTGGAACAGAGCCATTATAAATGGTCTCTTAATTAAGTTACAGACTTAATTATAAGACTGTTCAGTCTTTGCAAAGTACAAAACCTGTTTTAGTTCTGTGAATGTCCTGTAGTGAAGAATACAGTATTATTAATTATTATACTGTATTATTAATATTGGTCTGGTCTTCCAGTGTTGACATGTACGGAATGCAATATAATTTCACTGTTAATGTTTAATGTCTGAATTTCACAGAGAGAATTCCCCAAATTTTTCACTTTCCGGGCTCGAGACAAGGTGAGTTATGTTTAACACAAGACTACCAGTGACAGACACATAGGACTGTAACACATTTAAATGCAAGTGTTCATTAAATTCATCAGCAGCTTTATGTTTAGGTGGGAAATACAGAAGGGAAAAGAGGAGGAGGAAAAGAAAAGGCTGTTATATTCCTCCTTTTCTTGTCTTTGCTGTGCAAGTCACTCCATCATGAACAATGGTGTTTCTCTGGCTTCCTTCAGCCCTGATAGTTTGCTAAAATGGTTCCAGCAAAGCTCATTACATTGATGAACTTTTTAATTATTTGTCTCATTTGAGAGGGATGACATCCATTAGTAGCTGTGATTACCTACATTTACTAAATCTAGCCTGCTATTATAGCTCACGACACTTTCTGCTCCTGTAGACTCACTTTCTCTAAATTTAAAACAACAATTCCATTCCATTTGTATTTTCTATTTTATTAAGTCTTTTTCTATTAGTAAAATTGAGCTTTTTCTGGATTTTTATTTTATTTTTTATTTTTATTTTTTATTTTATTTTTTTTTTCTTATTTTTGGCAAAAATCTTAATCAATTGTTAAATCAGTTATTTTTGGTCAATATTGTAATAGGCTATTTAACACAAGTAGGACTACACAATATTACCAACTTTTATATGAGTATTTATTTATTCTTTCACGATAGTGATATCTCAGTACATTTTTGCTATGATATCAAAATTTTAATTTTTCAATTCTCGATACCAATTTTGAAACCACTAACACTAAAACTAAGCTAACTAATGTAACTGGGGAGTAAAGTCCATGTTTAATTAATCTTTGTTATGGTTTGCATTTCTGCTATACAAACAGCTACAAATGGTATTGTGAAAGATAATGGTCTCATTCACTAAAAATTTTTGTGGATTATTCATATATGAACAGGGGAGTTTATCACAAAAAATATTATGATATTAAAACTTTTCCAACCTCTACCTTTCCTTTACAGTCTTTGTCACTCTGTTCTACATTTTTTAAAATAAATTTAGAAAATTTAATACAAAATGTATTGATGAATTGTGATTTGTTTGTGAAAACCTTTGTACGCAAAGGTAAGTGAATGAGATCCAGTGATTTTAAATATTCTGTCTTTTTTTTTATTATTAGAACTATTTTCCTTTTGATCCCAGGAAAACAAGATAGAAAAATAATAATCCATGACCTCTTTCAACTTCCATGTTTTTAATAAAATTAATAGTTTTTTGGGCAAACTGTCATTTTGTCAGAAAAAAATATTTTTTTGTCATTTTTGCCAATCTTTTTTTTCTTTTTTTTTCCAGTTTGTGGAAGACCGTATCTACAGGCACTTGGAACCTGCCTTGGCTTTCCAGCTGGAGCTCAACCGCATGCGTAACTTTGCACTGACGGCCATCCCCTGTGCTAATCATAAGATGCACCTGTACTTGGGAGCTGCCCGCGTGGAAGTGGGCACCGAGGTCACAGATTACCGCTTCTTTGTGCGGGCCATCATCCGCCACTCGGACTTGGTCACCAAGGTAGGAGCATCTCTGTGGTCTGTGTTTGCATCCATAAACTTTGTTGGATGTGTGACAATCTATGGTTTCCTGTTGTGTAGGAAGCGTCGTTTGAGTACCTGCACAACGAGGCAGAACGTTTGCTCCTGGAGGCCATGGATGAGCTGGAAGTAGCCTTTAACAACACCACAGTGCGCACCGACTGCAATCACATCTTCCTCAATTTCGTCCCGACCGTCATCATGGACCCTTCTAAGGTTTTAATGAGTTTCAAAGGATTTTTGTTTTAGGAGGGTACATATCTGCATGCGTTTTGAGCTCTTGTGTTCTCATTAGATTGAGGAATCTGTGCGCTCCATGGTCATGCGCTATGGCAGTCGTCTGTGGAAGCTCCGCGTGCTTCAAGCTGAGCTCAAGATCAACATCCGACTGACACCCACTGGCAAACAGATCCCCATCCGCCTCTTCCTGACCAATGAGAGTGGCTACTACCTGGACATCAGCCTGTACAAGGAGGTCACAGACTCCCATACAGGACAGGTGGGGCACAAAGACCGACAGGTGGGGCTCACGTGTCTCTTATTAACACAAACACATATATACTCAGACAGCTAAAACTGAACAACAGTACTATGCCTTCATCATATTTATCATGGGAAAAATGAATTGGTTCACGTATGTCCAAACATATAAATGGTACTGTACAATTTGTCATTGCACTAAGCAGCAGTTGCACAGTTTCATTATTTCAAATGTTGGTTTTCAGTGATTTGTCATTTCGTTTTTTGTCAGTGAAGTGCTGACTTTTTCCATCTCAAAGTAAAAATGCTTTTTCATGGAGTTAAATAGTATTGATCGTTTTTAAAATGTTTGCAAAATCATCTTTTGTCATTTTGACTGTCAGTGTATCATTGGCCAGCTGTTATCTGTTTGTCTAGACATGGGGAAAATTATAGATTTATTTATGGTTATTTGCATTTCTTTACCTTTACCTGTGACTGGCTGACTCTCTTTTGCCCTCTGCCTCTCTGTCTTCAGATCATGTTCCAGGCATACGGAGATAAGCAGGGTCCTCTTCATGGCATGCTCATCAACACACCGTACGTCACTAAAGACCTCCTGCAGTCCAAACGCTTCCAGGCCCAGAGCCTCGGTACCACCTATGTCTACGACTTTCCAGAGATGTTCCGTCAGGTATCTCTAAAGACTAGTCTAATAATGGCAAAAGATTTAATTTGATTTCAATATATATTTACTATTCAAATGTTTAAGGTCAGTATTTTTTTTTTAAGAAAGGAATAATTTTTTTCAGCAAGGACGTGTTACATTGAGCAAAAGTGGCAATAAATACATTTTTAATGTTGCAAAAGATAAATATTTTAATGTTCTGTGTTCTTTTGCACAGTATCACTTTTATTACTGTATTTTTTGATCAAATACAGCATTGGTGATCAGGTGTTGGTTTATCCATCGCACCTGTACTAACATTTTGAAGACTTTATCTATATTTATTTGTATATATTTTAAATAAAAACACTAAATATATGAAGAGAAATATTTCTCATATGTGATTAGTTTGTTAAGGTGTCAGTTGTCCGTCCTCTAGGCTCTAAGGAAGCTATGGCAGTCCATGGATGCACACGCCAGCATACCAAAGTGTCCTCTTCCATCAGAATTGCTCACCTTCACAGAGCTGGTTCTGGATTCTCAGGGTCAGCTGGTGCAGATGAACCGCCTACCTGGAGGAAATGAGGTTAGATTGCACCATGTTAATGATAATGGCTGAAACTTATGTTTTGTAAAAATGTATTCCTTATTCAAAACTGAACTGAACTTCACTGATTTCAGTTGAACATTGACTGTTTACCATTGTCTTTTTAGAGCAGCTTTATGGCAGAATTGAATTATTATTTTCTTGTTTACCACTGTAAAGCTGCTTTTAAACAATCTACATTGTATAAAGCGCTATAGAAATAACGGTGACTTGACTTAAACAGGTAAACTATGTACCTCAAGCTTAATTTGTGGCATTTTTTTTTGCTCATTTTCAGCAAATGATCACATGCAGCAAACTTTGTACACTGTAGGGGGCCCCTTTACTTCTTAAATTTGTGAGGATCCACAAGCATTTATTTAGTGATCACCTTTATTGAGAATGGGAAAAAAACAGCTTAACTCATGATTCCATGATTCTCTAGATTGGCATGGTAGCATGGCGGATGACTCTCCGAAGCCCTGAGTACCCGGCCGGCCGTGAGATTATTGTGATCAGCAATGACATCACACATAAGATTGGCTCCTTCGGGCCGGAGGAGGATGTGCTGTTCCAGCAGGCTTCAGAGATGGCGCGGGAAAGCGGCATTCCACGAATCTATATCGCTGCCAACAGCGGAGCCCGGATTGGCCTGGCTGAGGAGATCAGACACATGTTCCACGTGGCCTGGCAGGATCCAGCAGACCCATACAAGGTTTGGAGTGACTCCAGGGGAAGGGATCAGTGATCATTGATGTAGTGTTTATCTTCAAGATGAGTGTCGTAATCACTGTGTTCTCCTGCTGATTGGTAGGGCTTTAAGTACCTATACCTCACACCTCAGGACTATAAGAAGGTGTCTGCTCTGAACTCAGTCCACTGTGAACATGTGGAAGATGAGGGTGAATCCAGGTGAGTTGTGTATCATCCCACACTTCCCACACTTTTAGCTCAAAAATTAGTAAGCTGGTGGCGGGGGAGGGGGGGTCATTGAAAAATTTTGTTCTTATTATTTTATTTTCCCCTTTTCACTAAAAATATTGTAATTTCTCTGCGCAAAAAGGTTTTCTTCACCAAAAATAGTTTTACATGACCAGTTACCACCCTGTCTCTCATTATCTTTTGAAAGGATCCGTAGTTATTAACAAATTGTAAAAATACTTAATTCCTCTGGTGTTTGTAAATACAGTAGGTAAGACTTCCTCATTAATAGTATTGTTAATGCTTTTATATCTGGTATAAGAGCAAGGGGGTTTTGCATCTTAGATTAAGTAAATGGTTGGACTGGGAGATTTTTTTTTTTTTTTAGTCTTTTTTTTTTGTTGTTGTTGTTGTTCTACTGTAATGTAAATTCTCCTCTTATGGCACATTTGTGTCTTTGCAGGTATAAGATCACTGATATCATTGGTAAAGAGGAGGGCTTGGGTGTGGAGAACTTGAGAGGTTCTGGCATGATCGCAGGTGAATCTTCGCTGGCATATGAGGATATCATCACCATGAACCTAGTACGCTGACAGAATGCACACACACTTGTTACAAACTATGGCAAAGATTTGGCGAAACATTTGTAAAAGTTCCACTCTGGTATAGTCATAAGAACTCATAAGCAATAAATTAAGTAAAGCTCTACCTTTCCAGTTCAGATTAAGGTCTTTCAAAAAAATATATATTTTATATAGCAGTGTCTATGTTATAGTGTTTTGAGTATCTGTGTGTTTGGTGGTGCTCAGGTGACTTGCAGGGCCATTGGAATTGGAGCATATCTGGTGAGACTGGGCCAAAGAACCATACAGGTGGAGAACTCTCACATCATCCTGACTGGAGCTGGAGCTCTCAATAAGGTCAGCAGCTGCACCCGTTAATGTGTTTCCTGGTTTAAGGTTAGAATCCACTACATGCCAGCTCTGCCTCCTCAAAGCAGTTTTATAATTCGCCTAGTATGCTTTTTTATGATTTTAGAGGTCTTCTCTGTTGTTTAGTTGCTTCTATGAAAGATGGCATTTGCACATAAATTGCCTATTCACTCTGCTGATAAGGGCATTTTAATTGGCCTCTCTTTTAATTGCATGAAGTAATTTGATTGAGCAGAGGCAGGAATTGTGACAGGTTAGCGTCAAAGGTACCCCATGTGCTTTATTGGGAACAGAATTTATTTTTCTATGAACTGAGGGACAGTATAAAAACTGATATCTCAGTATAAAGACAATAGAAGTCACCTGCCATGATGGAAAAACAAATGTGTTTCTGTAGGTTTATAAATCACCCCTCAGTGATTGCCCTCCCCCGCATCTCTCTCTCCCGTCATGATGCTGCAGCTCCTGCAGGAATAATAGAAAGAGAAGCGTGAAGTTGTTATTTGCATAGAAATAGGCTGATGCCTGGGGCTGAGACCGGGGAAGTACACCCATATCATTCCTCTTAGAACAGAATGAGCACTTCTACAGCTACAGATATCCCTGTCTCGCTCTGCCTTTCTCCCATCACTCTCTTCAGCTCTAGATTAGGGTTGGAAATGATTCTTATTCAGAATAATTTCCTTTAACGATTCTTGAATGTCCGGTGTGGACAGAAAAACAGTATTCAGATATTTCAGTCATGGCCAGTGTCTGGTTGTCCTCTCTGGAACCGCAGGAACGCCCCATCTATCTCCATCTGAAAATGTTCTTTACAGTCCCATTACTGTGTTAATTAGAGCAGAACTGTGATCAGCTCATTTACAAATACCCACAATAAGCATTACCACACAGGTCTCAGGGCACATAATGTCTGCAAGGGAGTCTGTTACAAAGAAATCGGTCTAATTTAGAGTTGCCTTTCCGTGGATGGTCAAATCTTAGTGATTCTATCACTGTGGAAGGTATGGAAGAGTTCATTTTTTCATTAGACATTGGAACAAAAGAAAGTACATACCAGACACATGTATGCTATCTGGAGTTGGAGTCAATGCCCTGACCAAAACTAGATTCCCAGAACTCGACCTCTTGCACTCCAGATCTTATATGAGACCATAAGCTGAGATATACTGTAGATGCAGTCCAAGGGAGCTTTCACACTAGCAGTTTAGTTTGAAACAGGACATGGTTTATATGAAAAATTGGTAATATGAAAGTGCACCATGGTACAGAACTCTAGAAACTATCTAGAGGAGGATGCCTAAGAGTTTGGAACTGCGTAAAACAAAAATATATTGGCCAGCATTGTATTCTCTATAATGCTAGCTTGTGATGACACAAGATGCACTGGGTTTCAATAGAATCAAGTGAGTCTAAAACCAGACCAACACTGCAAGGGGCACCAGGATTAAGTGTACTCTGATTCAGACTGCACCCATCACAGCAAATGTGTCTAGTGTGAAAGCTTTGCAAGAGCTCCAGATCATAACCCAAATCAATGTATGTGGTCCCAAGACCAAGACTCTGAGATTAAGACTCTGGACTGAACATAGCCACAAATTGAGTACGTTTGAGTGTTAGGTTGGCCTTGGCTTTTCTAGAAGGGGTAAATAAATAGCCAGTTGTGAGTCAAACAGTTTACTTTTGAAACAGTGTATTAATTTTTCTTGTGGGGAAAGCAGAAATTAGAGAAGCTGAGTAGTAAATTTCTATGCCACTAGCAACACCACACACAGTTGCAAAATGACCAACACACTCTTCCTAGCAAACTTGCCTAGAAGTTGCCCGGATACTTTGATTAGGTGGTTCAGGTTTGTTTAATTGGGACTGGAGCTAAATTCTGCAAGACCGTGAGACTGCAGGAACAGGAGTGGACACTCCTTCAATATTCAATTGTTCAACCCAACACGTAGTCTTCCCCCAAACTCATGCCATTGATTCAACCAGAAGTTGTCAAGGAGCTCAAATGAAAAGAAATGCTTCACAGTATTTACACTACCACAAAAATGGCATCACTCTGCAGAAAACATTGTGTGTGATTTCTTTAATCAGTGTGTGAATAAATAAAGGAAGATGAAATCTGAGTTTTGATGTAGTCCCAGAGGCATAAAAAACCCTTACTCTCCACCACTGACCAATCGGTGACATTGTCATTCTTCCCGGGTCATTGACAAGCACTGAGCATGAGCAGACTCTTCTCACCCTCCAGCACTGGGCTGACTGCCTGTGTGATGGTATGGATCCACACAGCCCCAGGACCTCCATATCACTGACACTGCCATAACACACAATACACACGCCATACTATCTAGTTTTGTGTTTCTTTAAGTAAGAAGCAAGAAGAAGAGTTAGTGACATCACACTGATCAACATAAAGTCTGGTCTACGTTGCAGCTTATTCTGGCCAAGAATCACCCAACTCATTACAATCTATTGTCAAGGTGGCACCATCAATTATACATTAAGGAAATTGTTCGCACAGTCATAAAGAGTCAAAGTTGAAGTTCTTTGGACTTTGAGCATCATTGCAATGCTTGACCTGCAGGCAACTGGACACCAGAGGTAGTGCTGTAGCTTGACTCCTGAATCCATTCAGGAGTTCAATGGCAGTAATGTGAAAAGGCTAGTGGGACATGCCTGACCAACATGTAAAATTACCAATCACAGTTCATATTTTTTTTTAATCTGCTGTTTATGGGCAGGGGTTAATATGAAATCAATGGTTCCACAATATTAGACTGGTTTGCAATCAAGTGATAGCTAATTCGCATAATGGCACATCATGAAGACTCCAGACAACAATGAAGAAATTACTGTAAATGATTGTGACATAATTGTGACATAATTTCAAACAAACTTGGCTGAAGCAAAGATCTTTTGGAGTTCATTTTGGTGTTAATCACCTTCAAATTGCTATTGGTCTATTGATAGCATTATAGGTGGCTGTGCTCTGGGGCTTCACCTTCTTTGTCTTTTTTCAGGTTAATTTCTTTACTCAGGTCCCAGAATAGTGGTCTGCTTTGAACTGATGTTTACCCTTGAGCAGAGAACACTTGGCAAAGAAACTTCTCCAAGAAGTCTTATTCAGTTTCATGTATCTCACAAACATACAGTACTTAGCGCAATCCTGCCGCTAGTTTTTCTTCAGAAATACTCACTGTTGCAGCTTTGTGACTTGTGAACAAAACTTCTTCATTCACCACTTTGCTCTTTCTCCACAGGTTCTGGGTCGTGAGGTGTACACCTCCAATAACCAGCTGGGTGGAGTACAGATCATGCACAATAATGGAGTCACACACACCACTGTGTGCGATGATTTTGAGGGAGTGTTTACACTACTGATCTGGCTGTCTTACATGCCAAAGGTATGCAGAAGACACTGTGACATGAAACCCAGAGAATCTTGTTTCGAGTCTAACAGTGCTGTTCTTCTTCAGAATAGGTCAAGTCCTGTGCCGATGCTCAGTGCTAAAGATCCTATCGATCGGCCAGTGGAGTTTGTTCCTACGAAGGCACCTTATGACCCACGCTGGATGTTAGCAGGACGTCCCAGTCAGAGTGAGTAGATGCAGCAACCCTAGACTTCATTACATGTTTAGCTCTGTTGACAGCATCTGTGGAAAGATTTTTATCGTGGACCCTCTTAGATGTTCCTCATTGTAAGTGCCTTACTGTAATAAAAATTCTTCCTTTAAAAAAAAAAAAAAAAAAAAAAAAAAAAAAAAGGACGCTTGAGGAATTTTTCTGTGTCAGTGACATTATGCTGTCAAAAGTTGTTCAATCCTCCTACAGTGTTATCTTGTGTATTAATTGTGCTAAGGGATGTGGTGTTAGATGGAGGGAGTGTCCAGTAATGGATGACTGTGGTCTGATGGTTTATGTTTGAGGCACAGGACTAGGTCTCTCCACTCAGAGATAAGATACTCTGGGATATATGGAGTGTTTTTTTATTGGCGAGACAGATTACACATCACTGTAATTGCCACAGTGAGGTGGGGAGATATCGAGAATGGGTGGCAAGGAGAAGAATCTTTGTCTCAGTGCAGAGACAGGTCTCAGTGTAATTAAATGGTAACCTCTTCCTGTATCAGGCATGTGCTTCCACTCGGTTAAGCTCAGCATATCTCTGATGAAGATTGGATGCAAATGCAGCACTAACAGGCTTTCTCCTTCCATACAGTAACTAAGGGTGCGTGGGTGAGTGGGTTCTTTGACCACGGCTCTTTTCTGGAGATCATGCAGCCATGGGCACAGAGTGTAATCGTAGGGCGGGCCAGGTAAGCACCAATAAATACTGTCACCCCAAAAAGTACTGTGACTCTTAGGCAAATCCTAAAACTTGCAGATGGCACTTATTGACTTATAGATGGTCTGATATTATATCGCAAACAAACTACTGTAGAGCTCTCAGAACTAACCATTTTTAAAAGGGGTTTTCTTGAGAAATATACTTGTTATTGTTATCATTATTATTACTTTAAATAAATGGCAAATGCAGTGATGCATATTCACAAATACTTATTTTTGTAATGATTAACCACACAGTCTGAGCCTTTACACTCCTCAGTGAACTTGTGTTGACCTCTGACCTCAATTCCTATAGGGCAGCGTTTGTCAATTGGGAAGGTCCTGCTCTGATAAATGCACTTTGAAAGCTCCTGTGGGGAACATTAGTTTCACATCAGTCTTCTGATCCATACTCCTTTAGTTATCTGCCACAGTACAGATTGACAATGAATGGCTCCATTTTATTTACCTTTTAGAGTATTTGTCTGCATGATAAAACCTTATTTTGCTATTCATTTTACTTTGCTCTATTTTTACATGCTATTTAAAAAAATATATATAATTCAAATATTTTATACATTGTTGGAATAATGTCATTGATTGATTATTAATTAAGTCCACTGAATGAAGAAGTATGATTACAAATTGTTGTTAGTTTAGATGAAGCCTAATTTAAAATAATCATTTTGATAATTGTTTGATTATTTTAAATCAAAATTAAATTATAAATGAGTCAATAGGACTTTTTTTTTTTTTTTTTGAAAATTTGAAATATTCCTTTAACTGAAGGATAAAATGTGTAAAATAAATTTTTAGAATTATTATTATTATTATTTATTTGTTGTTATTGTTGAGCGCTAGTGTAATCTTTACTTGTGTAAAACACATTTTCGATTGTCTATTTTAGGTTGGGCGGGATCCCAACTGGAGTCGTTGCAGTGGAAACCCGGTCGGTGGAGCTCTCAATCCCAGCAGACCCAGCGAATTTGGACTCAGAAGCCAAGGTGACCACTTAGAAACACTCACACTCTGTCACTTGATTCTTACAGTGAGATGACCAGTGTTTTATGTTGTTTCCTGTAGATCATCCAACAAGCAGGGCAAGTGTGGTTCCCCGACTCTGCTTTTAAGACTGCACAGGCCATTAAAGACTTCAACCGAGAGGGGCTTCCACTCATGGTGTTTGCCAACTGGAGGGGCTTCTCTGGAGGGATGAAAGGTCAGTGACGTGGGAAATGAAGTAGGATGCGCTTTAGTGAGCTATGATGGTCTCTGCTAACACCTCATGCTCTCCTGTCTTTAGACATGTATGACCAGGTGCTGAAGTTTGGAGCATATATAGTGGACGGGCTGAGAGAATACAGGCAGCCAGTGTTGGTGTACATCCCTCCACAGGCAGAGCTCAGGGGAGGATCATGGGTCGTCATAGACCCCACCATCAACCTTCGCCACATGGAGATGTATGCAGATAAGGACAGCCGGTAAGAACCAGTTTTGTTTGATACCATGCATTGCATCTTTTTTATTTTTATTTTATGTAAACATAACTAACAGTTTATTAACACTGCATTGGTTGTGCTTTGTTTTGATGTGTTTGGCTTTGTATGGTTTTGTTTTGTTAGGTTGTGTTTGGTTTTGTTTGGCTTTGTATGGTTTTGTTTTGTTTGGTTGTGTTTGGCTTTGTATGGTTTTGTTTTGTTTGGTTGTGTTTGGCTTTGTATGGTTTTGTTTAGTTTGGTTGTGTTTGGTTGTGTTTGGCTTTGTATGTATTTGTATTAATGTTTCAAACTGATTCATTGTAATAGCATATTTGAATGAACTGATTCATGAGTGTGTGTGTTCTGCAGTGGTGGTGTGTTGGAGCCTGAAGGAACGGTGGAGATCAAGTTCCGTAAAAAAGACCTGGTGAAGACCATGAGGCGGGTGGACCCTGTATACATGGGGCTTGCAGAAAGATTGGGTAAGTTGTTTACAGTGCTCATTCTCTACACTGAAATCCTGTCTTGTTTTGTTTGTGGTGTATTGTTTTTGTGTTTATGTTAATGATCGTTGTCGCTGCCTGATTGTGTCGACCCTTTCTCTTCTCCCTGAGGAGACGTGTCAATCACAGGGGTCTCAGATCAATCAGACCCGTGGCTGTTCTGTTTCGATTGATTAGATCGATTTCAGCATTAGCTAAAGAGGACCGTGCCACCATAGTGGCCTGCGGTCTTGCAGGCGGCCACTCTGAATGATTAGCTCTGACAGGATCGATCTCTTTCGAACAGCTACAGGCTGATGTGTAATCCTGGAAGGCTTCTCTGTTGGCAGCACTGTAGTAGTGTTAAATTTTTCCTAATCTTCATGTATGGAAGAGGGACCAATCCAAAATAAAATAATATCCAATATAACAGAATTATGCTCATTAGCTCAAGCCAGAATGAAATCAAAATTTACTTCTTTTTCACTATTCACCTGATTGAGTTATTCTAAATTTTTCATCAAAATGGAATAACTTGCTTTCCAGTGTAATTTTAGTATTGTTTATATACTAATATAGTATTTATTTATATTTTGAATTAGCTTTTCATCAAAATGGAATAACTTGCTTTCCAGTGTAATTTTAGTATTGTTTATATACAATGTGCCAAATTTGACAACTTTTCTTCAAACCGTTCTGAGGGCTGTTATAGACTCCCAGCCAGGAAAATAATTTTAAAAGGAATGACAACAAAAACAGCAGGGACATGGAACTTCAGTGAACAGCCCATAACTGTGACAGTAAAAGGCTTTAATTATGTTTCCTTTATGTCTTGCATTGACATTTGAAAGTTTTATCATTAACACAGAGGGCTGGAAGATATCGCACCTCATGCTAAGCTTGCCGAAGCCTGTATGTAGGGAGGGGTTCTTATCTCTGAAAGTAAACGGTACAAATTGGAGAGCGCTCGAGCAAGACGCACAATATCATTGGAATAATGAGGGCTATTTGTTTTGTTTTTTTTAAACCAGAGAAAGTGGGAATTTAAGCTCCTTAAGGCAGAGAAGAAAGATACAGAGGTGGACAATGAAGCAGCAAATAATGACAGACACATGCAAGAATAATTTGCTCTTGGCCAAAAACAAAAAACGAAACTGTTTGTGTGCACTCTACTATAATCCTAAAAATAAAGGTTTGGCATTGGCATCTATGGTTCCAAGAACCTTTAGGGTAAAAAGTGTATTTAGAGTATTAAAATGCTCTTTACACTAAGAAAAAAAATGTTTTATTTGGGAATTGTTCACTGAAATGTTCTTTGGGAACCCAAAATGTTTCTTCTATGGCAACACTGCGAAAACCCACTTTTGCAACCTTTATTTTTTTTAAGAGTCTTTGATCACCTGACATTCCTTACACTGTTATTTATTAAATACATCGTCTAATGTGACAATGCTTTCATCCAATCAATAAAAATCTACAATACTTCCAAGTTTACTGTAAATCCATCTCACTGAATTCCACTGATTTTGTCTCAAAGCAAGCAAAGAAACAGTCAGTAGATTCCATCTTGGCCTGCTAATGAGTCACAGCTGCATAGCACTGACACATGTCTGCACATTCATGTACTACCATACATTTAGGAGCATGAACAACATATACGAGTAGATTGTTACACTATCTAAAGTAAACTGATTGCTTGTTTGAAACTCGATGCCACAATACCAGTGTGCTTTGGAAATTGCTATGTGGTTGCTAAGCTGTTCTGGGTAGTTGCTTAACTAGTCTAGCACACGTCAAAAGAGCCCACACCAAGGTCCTTAGATATGGCTCAGTTTCCTCTTCAATGCATGTAATAAGGTTTTGAAAAAAGTATGAGCAATAGTAATAGTGATAACTTGAATGAGCAAACACTGACAAAAAGGCGTTTTTGTAACTCCTTTAGTATGAGTATTTCAAAAGAGGACAGAGGACAGACACCCTATTTAGTGTACAGCTGTTAGTGTTACTTGGCTCAAAGGGGAAAAGAACAGTGTGTGCGAGTGTTTGTGTGTATACATAAACATATTTTGGGGACATATCAGTGCCCAGGAGTGAGCCAAATGTGACAAAACCTTCTTCTGGGGTCTTCCCCAATTGTAAAAAAAAGTTAGGTTATGGTATTTATAACAAGCTGTATGTGTGTGTGTGTGTGTGTGTGTGTGTATATATATATATATATATATATATATAAAAAAATATAAACAATAGAAGTCTATTGAATGTCCCCATTTAGATAGCTAACCAAGTGTGTAAGTGGGCACTCACTTAGTAAAGGTCGACTATGGTCCATGACCTCTTCCTCCAGACCCGGATTGAAACCGCTACTGCTTTTCTCGCTGGCCACGCTGGAAGGGCTTTCCATGTGAAAGCTGGTTTGAGTTGGACTGGTGATGCTGGACTGCAGGGGTGTTTGCACTTGGCCTCCACTCGATTCTGAGTGTACAAAGATGTTCACAATTAAAAAAAAAAAAAAAAAAGAAATAAAACTAAATTTTTATTCAAAATTTAAGCTGAAGATGGGAGTATTTTTGGGAAACCTACAGTATATGGAACCTATATTTGTTTTTCTTTTTATAATCTACTTTGGGCATACTAGTAAAACAAAAAGCCATTATAAAGGCAATGTTTTGTTCAAAGTGGGCACTTATTCAAAAAAAAAAAGTGCATCAAGCTGTAAAACAAACAAATCTAAGCTTTAGGGGGATTTTTGTTTTCTGTGAAACGTGGTAGATCTAACAGATGGAGTTGTATTAGTTTGTACGAGTTTGTGTGAGTGGGTGGGGAGTGTCCGTGTATATTTGGCAGTGAATTTCCAGGAGTTGTGTATTACCGGAATCTCTTCTTTGATCCGTCTCAGACATGAAGGTCTTCCTGTCACTGCTGCATTCACTGAGCTCTGCATCACTGCCATCGCTTTCACTTAAGTTAACTTTAGAGACAGAGAGAACGACAAAGACAAAAGTTGAGAAAGTGATTAAGGTGAGATACACGAGAGAAGGAAAAGAGAAAAAACAACTGAGGGTGATTCAGAATAAAAAGCAGAGTGTTTTATATACACAGGGATACAAAGAGGTCTTTATGAATATTAAAACCAAGCAGTTGTGAGCAGCTGCTGTGTAGCTGAAATTCTCATGGTCACGAATCTGCATACGGAAATTCTTGTTCATGTGGACCGCTATTGAAATGACTGGATTTCGCCTACGAAAATTTGCTGAACAACAGTAAATGTGACCTCCCCTTAAGGAACAGGATAAAATTTAAGGTATTATTCATTGCTAATCTTCCCTTATGCCATAGCTCTCAAAAATCATTCAGAGCTGAAGCCTTGTGGGTAGCACTACAGCATGTGGTGAAGTTACACCTTGAGTTCAGTTCGCAACTTGTGGTTCTCTCCCTTTTGCTTCATGTCCCTGCTTCACTGTGATCTCCAACAGGTTAAAAAGGCTAAAAAATGTAACCACAATAAATAAATAAAAATTTGCATATTCAAACTTGTGGTGTAAAGATGCATCACACCAGGTTTGATGTCAATGAGTCAAACACCAATACCGATGACACCATGGCATTACACTGAACAAAACTGAAAGCTTTGGCAGAAAGGAAACTTTTTACTCATCACTAAATGCCTACATTCTATGAACATTCTTGAAAACGTTGTCTTTTGCACTCCATGAAAGAAAAAAAGAATAAATAAATAAACATCAGAATTCCCATTTTTGAGTGAGCGGTTCTTTCATGATTTCTGATCTGACCCAACTGACTTTGTCAAATTTTAAGCCCGAAACAGACCTGGAAGTGTTTGTTTTCTTTTGATTTTCTTTTATATTTCATTTTCAGTACAAAAAGTATAGCATAAAATAATTATAATCATGAATGTATAATTATAATAATTATTTGGTACATTAATTTCTACCCAAACCCAAAATGCAGAAACCAAAGCACAGCCCAAAACCCACTGTCTGGCAAAACTCTTACACAGAGACTGAGAGGAACTGTCCACCTTCCAGCTCAATAAAATACAATCCTGGAACACCAGGAGAACATTGTCCATCTGAAAGACTACATCTACAGAATTCTGAACCAGTCTGTAAAACAGCTCAGGGCAGTGCAAGAAGGTAAATTGGAAAATAAAAAGTAATACAGAAGCATGGGGACAAAGAGACAGTGACAAAAAAAAGAGTGTGCCTCTAAAATAATCTCATTCTCTTCTCCATTCCACTGTTTCTTCTTTCATTTTCTAAACAGAGGCAGGTAAGGACACCGTGAGGAACTTCTGAGAGGCTTCAAGTGGACATGGACCTTTGACTGTCTTTCCAAAGCCTTCATCATCCCAGCAGCACATGCTTGCCCCCGATCAGCGACTTGAGCCCAAGCTGAAAATTAATATTTTTATCAGAGAGAGAAAAGGCAAGCTTCGGATCAGCACCGTTCTGCCTTCCAATTTGCTGCACCCCATCTGCCATGGTTTCAATCAGAGGAAGGAGGATGGAGCTGCAGTATTGTGGTGTGTGTGAGCAAGTCAGAGAGAGAGACCCGTCTCCTGTCACAGACTCTCTCTATACCACCCGTCTCTCCAATCTGGCTTGATAAATACAGCTATAGAGCAGCAAATTCTGTCGTCATGCTGAATCACTGTTACCCAAAGACACATGGGTTGGTTTGCCTTGATCTATGAACCATAAGAAGACTTTTCATGTGTTTATAGCATCTTTGTGCATGCATATTTATGTTTAGCAACAAAATTCAGAACTAAAAGTGTGTAAGATTTCAGAGGCTAAATAAATTTTACTTCAAGTGTTTTCGAGACAAATACAGCAAATGGATAAAGTGCAAATTACATGATATGTAGGCTAAAACTTCAGCTGATACCCAGGTCAAAACTGACCAGAACACAATTTAAAACATTTTTAAAAACATGCATTAAAAAAAGGTCTGATTTATTTTGATAATGTTAACCCATTTAACCCAAGTTTTGTTCTTTCTTTTTCTTTTCTTTTTTATGTTCCTCTTCTGGGTCAAAACTGACCCAAATCTAATATTATTATTATTTTTTTTTTTTTTAAAGAAATAAGAAATGAAAATACTTTAAATAACTGGTTCTCAACTGGTTTTGATTCAGGACCCAGATTTCGCACTGGACATCAAGTGGTGAACACCGTAACAAAATTGAAACAAAATTGCATCAAATTTCATTAAGCATTTACACTGCTAACCTAAATAACAGCAAGCCTACCTCAGCCATTAAAAAAATAATAATACTAAATTTAGTAATTTTAATAAGATTCCAGTATTGTGACAAAACACTATATTGCAAATTTGTCAAATTTAAAACTGAAGCAAGAAAAATGGTCTCACTTACTGCTCAAATAACAAACTGAAGAATCAAATTTTAAGCGAAGAATACATTTCAGGGTGCTGTGCTGTAACAAGAAAACCCTGGTGGAGGGGGGAAAAAGCTGATTTGTCTGGTTTAACCTGGTCATACAGCTGCACAAATCTGGAAAACACTTTTTGATCTAGTAAGGTCAAATCTGATGGGCTATGAGGCAGGTGCAGGGTTTTCTGCTGTCTTTTAAAATTCAATTTAAGACTTTTACAACCTTTTTTAAAAGCTGCACAAATAAAATTAATTCTGCATGCCATTACAAAACAAACCAAAACAATATAAAGATTATTGTACAGAGTCTTTCTTTGTCTTTCTTTTCTATGACAGGATAGCCCAGAGAGAAGCCACAAGAGTTTAAATGGCAAAATACCAATAATAGCCAGGGAGGGAAAAAACAAGAAAAGATTTTACGTATTTTGAGGGACTTTTAATCATAAAAAAGCACAAAATACACTCTTACTTTAAAAATGTCTATGCTTTACTACTTCCAGCTGCTCATTCAAATAGATGAGACATAAAATATGCACTCTACAACCATCTACAAAATATTATCATTTAAAAACCATAACGTAAACATGGTAAATTCTTCAAAGGTGCATAATAAGCAACCATTAGGCATAAATGTGTGCACTTCATTGATTGCGAACTACTCCCAAGACACAATTCTGCAGAACGTGCAACAGCACCATATTTTGTCTTTGAAACATGCAGCACTCACATTCATTTTAATAATCACATATCCATATTTCTGCGACTTTTCCATCTTCAAATTTCTCACACTATTTGAGACATTTGACCAAATCAAGACTTAAGGACCCACTGAAATCTTGAGGTGCTGTCTGAAAACAAACTTGTGTTTACAGGGTACCAGGATGACACATCAAGTGCTTTTAAGGATAAAAATCACTAGATTTGTTGCAAGTTTAGTGAGATAAAATCTTTGAAAGATCTTTTGATTGGTCGCTGTACATGTCAGTCAATCTGCTCACCCTGCCTCCAGAATGAACTGCAATATTTACCAAACCTTGAGGTCCAGCAAAGGTCTGGCCACACAAGACTAGTAATAGTGGGTCCACTAACTTATTTCACAGCCTAATCAGCTTAAAAAAAATTTAAAAAATTAAAAATAAATAAAAAATAAAAAAAACCTGATGGATCAATTATACTGTACTGGAATCTAACTTGGGTTTCCTGGAAATCATTCAAATAATAGCAAAGAAAAAAAGCACAACAATACAAACAAACAAAAAAAAAAACCAAAAACACAATTGAAATCAATTAATAATGAGTCCTGACTTCTTGGATATTTCATCTAAACCAACAAAAATGTAATAATACAGCACAGTATTAATATCCCTACTCAGACACCGCTGTAACTAAGACACTTACAGATGAATGAAATTTCCCTCAGCCTGTTGCCTCCTGATATTCAGAAACGTTCAGTCACATTACTAGCAATGACAGCAGAGGCCAGACAACAGAACAAAGAAAAACTAACCTCTGCTAGGGGCCACAGTACTTCAGATGACAGTACTTCAGCAAACTGAAATGTCACTAGACTTACAGTTAAAGGTCTCAGCAAATATGAAATGATTGTTTACTTTCAGTCAAACAGAGACAGGAATCCACAGGGCATCAGTTTTGAAGCAGACGTGGAGACGGGGAACTTAATGTTGAATTAATCGGTGTGTGTATCCTTACCTCAGCCTGTTTTTAACATTTAAGAATGGTTTACTGGCACCATTTGCTTAGGGATACTTTACAGAGTAACATAAATTTCTGTTTTATGGTTTTCTTGACAACAAATTGACTTCCTACATTTTAGTTACATCTTACATTGGATCATATGTACTGTGAAAGAAAATCATATAAGGGCCCTGATGACATTGAAAAAGCTGCAGAGAACAGCCAGTGACCTTTGGTGGAGACAACAGAAATGATTCCACAGTGCCTTAAATGAAATACCTGTTTTTGAGCCAACCATGCAACCACACTAACTCTTGAAGAATTTGATTTGCTAGACAAAATTAAAGCTAGTGACTTATCATATAATGTTTGTTGTCAGCTCTATCAATAAGCAAGCATATTTAGCAAAAGCCTTTCTTCCACAGTGACACATGCTGTATTAACTGAAGGGAAAAGACAAGTTTTTCACAGAAACAATGACCACGTCAGAGGTGAACCTGCTTGAGTCTAAGATACAAACCGCCACAATGACCTTCAGAACTTACTGTGTGCAAATGTTGTTAAAGCCAAACCAATGTTAATAACATCTGAACCATCTGGACTTTTCATGCAGCTACACATTCTCACCAGTTGCGCTGCTTAATATTTTTGTGGAAACCAGGATACATTTTTTCAGGACTCTTTGATGAATAGCAAGTTTAAAAATAACTGCATATATTTTTAAACTTTTATAACATTATAAATGTCTTTACTGTCATTTTTAAATAATTGAATGCATCTTTGCTGAATAAAAAAAAAGAACAAAAGAACAGTGTGCTTCTATAGTGTGTAACTGAAGTATTTACAGCCTTCAACACTTATTAACCACAAGACGTAATACGATTTTCAATAATCTACATCATATTTGCTGAATAAAAAGTTTGAATATTTTATATGGTTTTTAAATATATTTATTGTATACCTTTACCCTAACCCTACCCCTCACACATAACTTTCTGGATTTTGAGATTTTCAAAAAACTTAATTCTGTATGATTTGTAGGATTGTTTATTCAAAAAAAGTAAATTGTAAACTGTACAGTTGTATATTTATTACTCAGCCATTAAACTGGCAGATAACCCAAGTGGGATATATTTGACTCCAAAGATACTCTCATTCCCTATAGTGGTATTTTTATTTTTATTCAAACTGTTACGGCCTGGGTATACTTCACTTTCTGTGTTCCGTTCTGTCTCGTGTACAGCCATGTCCACAGCTTTCGAAGTATACTCAACCGTGGATGAGCAAGCAAGGATGAGTTTGACACATCTGCAATGCTGAACGCAGTGTCTCAACATTCACCTCGCACCTGCGCTGTCATACGCGAACGGTCTGCGCAGTCACAAAAATTGGGCTGCACGTGGAACCGTGAGCGCGGACACTTCTGGTGACGAAAATTGCATCATACAGACAGTACACAGAAAGTGACGGAATGCGGATAGCCGAATTATACTTTGGGCTTTATTCTTTCATTACTTTTATTTTTAAACATATTCTCCAATTCAATTCCCTCCTCTTCTCAATAACTGTTATTTCTATACTAGTCTTAGTTGAATAATGTAGTTTACCCTTTTTCCCCACAGCTTGATAAATTACTCAGATTGTAATTCACTGTTAGCCTCTTCATCATGTAGATTTCATATACTTATTCCAACCCAATCACTAATTTCCAATATATTCCAATATACTTGCCAATATATCTGAACTTTAAAGCATTGCCACAATATATGCCTATGGTTGTCTTCATCTGAGCTGTACAATCTCTAGCAGATTGCATTTTGCTTAGATACCTCTTCTGCTCAGGGATGAGGAAATCTACTGATTTTTCCAAACAGATTTTCAACAGGAAAAAATAAAAAGAGCAATATATATATATACAGGTCCTTCTCAAAAAATTAGCATATTGTGAAAAAGTTCATTATTTTTCCATAATGTAATGATAAAAAATTAAACTTTCATATATTTTAGATTCATTGCACACCAACTGAAATATTTCAGGTCTTTTATTGTTTTAATACTGATGATTTTGGCATACAGCTCATGAAAAACCCAAAATTCCTATCTCAAAAAATTAGCATATTTCATCCGACCAATAAAAGAAGTGTTTTTAATACAAAAAAAGTCAACCTTCAAATAATTATGTTCAGTTATGCACTCAATACTTGGTCGGGAATCCTTTTGCAGAAATGACTGCTTCAATGCGGCGTGGCATGGAGGCAATCAGCCTGTGGCACTGCTGAGGTGTTATGGAGGCCCAGGATGCTTCGATAGCGGCCTTAAGCTCATCCAGAGTGTATATCTAAAATATATGAAAGTTTAATTTTTATCATTACATTATGGAAAATAATGAACTTTTTCACAATATGCTAATTTTTTGAGAAGGACCTAAAAATCTAAGATTTTGTACATTTAATTTATGGCCTGATAATTCTCAAAAAAACTCTTAACATTTCCATCAAACTTCTAATGACAAAGCAAAGCAAATAGACGTGGACAACATGGACATCCCTGTCTACATGGTCTTTCTAAAACAAATGATTGTGAAAGCAATCAAAAAACATTATGGGAAACTCTCAACGCTGAAAAGTCCCTCAATGCAAGACAGGCTGCAAAGTTAGTCTTCTTATACAAAATGTGAATCACCGCTGTCTCAGACTGCCCTTCTAAATAAGAGCTCATTTCCCATCCGACTGGCACATTATCATCCAAAATCTTTTATGGCTGCCAGATGCCGGATTTTCATGAAATTCCAATGAGCTGTATTTTACAAATTTACATACATTTAGCCTGATTAACCCTCCAGAATTAATTCCTGAGTATACAGAAATGATTCTGGCAGGCCGAGAGAGAGATAGAGAGAGGAAGATCAATGTTGATGAAGAAAAACAGCTGAAGATGTAGAGGTGTTATCTACATTTTCTGCAGTATTGTCTGTAGCACTGAGCGTGTTTGATGCTAAAAGCTTATGGCAGATAAGACACTATCTGTAAGGTGCTTCTATTTCCAGAATAATTGTTGGAAGATTATTTTGAATAAAATGGGTGACTTTGAGTCTTGTAAAACAACTGTACCAAGCAGAACTTAAAATGAAAAAGTTTAATTTACGAAATCACTGTTTAAATCTGAAAGTAGCTGAGCGAATGCTTAGATAATCTTCATTCTTCTTTCTGTCCCCCCGAGCATCTGGGACGGAAAGTGCTTTACCTGCATGTCCAATCACATCAGACTGAGTGAAACTTTACCTAATCTTACCATCAGATGAACAGAAAGATATTCAGTCTAATTTGTATCTATATCGCTGTTACATTTGTTCAGATGTGATGATTTTGACCTGTCAGTCTTAAAGGATACTCCAGATTCAATACAAGTTAAGCTCTTTTGATGGCATCTTTAATGAGGATTTAACTGCAGAAAAGTGAAGCTTGCATTTTGTTTAACCACTTTCTTTAATTTAATACAAAATGCATTTACAAATGAATGATGAGTGAGAATAATTTTGTTGTAATTTAATCTACATTAAGCCAAGAGATGATTTTTTTTTTAAACCTGAAACATTTCCTTAAATAAATTCTTCTCTGTCTCTGCATTTTTTGTAATACTCTCTGAAAACAAATGCAACTACTGGCTTTGAAATACCAGAGCATACATGCTCTGTTTAAACATGTTTCAACAAGATTAATACTAGATTTAATATTATTCTATTACCATTATTGCACTAAAAAAGAAAAGAAAAAAGAAAAAAACTTTTATACATTTACTCTGTGCAAGTTGAGTCAATACTATTACAACAAGACAGATGACATATAAAATGTCCTGAAAGAGCTGCAATAGGTTTTGTTTTAGTCTTTCATTATTCCAAAAAGAATGTTTCATTATAGTTAATATTAATAGTTAACTGTATATACTGTATGCACTGGTGATTGAACCCTTCTCTTCTGAAGATCCAGTGCAGCTACATTGACCCAGCGTGACAAATCACAGCCTAATCACAATCTGCTGTCTGTGACTGAATGTGCATAGACAGGTGACAGTAAAGCATTTACACCTCATCTGTGGAAGATGTTTCAGGTTGAAAAGCTGTGTTAAAAACTGTTACAGGAATAGTTTTTTTTCTTTCTTTTTTTCAAAAGGCTCTGTCATCAATTACTCACCCTACACATTGTTCAAAAGCTGTATGAATTCTTTCCATTGAACACGAAAAGGAGAAACTGTGCTTAACAGGGCTTATCTCTTTTCTCCATGCATTTCCCATTACATTCAACAGGGAACAAAGCATTCAAGTTTCAAAAAATAGTCACCATAAAATAGTCCATGTAAGTTTCTGATCCATATGATTCTTCTGTGTAACAAAATTTAGATAATTTTTTTACATAAAATACTCCCCTCCAATGAGATGTAGCATGGCTTACTGTGTCAGTAAGTTGAACTCAGGAACCAAATGGATCAGATTAAAGAACGAATCCTTCTGATCAGTTCTGTGCACTGGATCAGCTGCTTCATTGACAATGGAATGATTTGATGACTTAAAAGAGTGATTTATCATAAATCAGATATCACTGCTTATCTCGTGAACACGGTAGGATGAATCTAAAGATTTTCAGTAAATAATGACTCAAATTGCAGTTTGACACAACCTTTAGAAGGCTGGAAGACGCTACATGACTTAAAATCTGAACACATTTTAAAACACTAGGCATCATCCATAGAAAAAGAACAAAAAAAAAAAAAGTTCATTGTAATTACATGGAAAAGAAAGACCAGCACAGGCAACAGTATATAAATCAATCTTTTATATAAAAAAAAAATAGGCCTTGAAGGTGAATAAATGTAATAGAATTTTTGTTTTTTAGGTGCATTATCCTTTTTGAACTGGGACAAAATTACAGCGACCACATGGAAAACCCATAAACCAATATATTGATCTGAAGAACCTATAATTTAAAAATATTTTTTTAAATTGCTAAGAAGCATATCACCAACACAATAATCCAAATATGCCAACTATACCAATATACAGTCAAATTGATAAGAATACAACGTGTTGAACCTAAAATGCTACAAAAACCTCTGAATAACCTTCATTTGAGTTATCAAAGGGTCCGGAAGGTGAAGTTCTTAAATCAACATGTGCTCTTATCATGCTTCATTCAGTAACAGCCTCTGATACACTCATGCATAATAGCAGCAGCAGGTATGGAGGTATTACTCCACGTTAGTACCACCAAAAGCCTTTCAGACCTTATTTATTCAGTCATCCTTTAAATGGATACAGTCAGAAAAGGTGTCCACCCCTACGACACTAATGCATCTCACACACCTCTCACTGTCAAGCAAGCGTGGATGGCACTAAGCCACATTTGGTGCTCTAAGACTGGTTTAACAAAAAAGGAAAAGAAAACTCTCATGTCAACTACATATGAAATGCAGTACAGGAACATATGAACAGATGTGCACCTGTCAGTGTGAACCGCTCCAAAGATACATCTTCGTAAAGCTATAAAGCACCACCATATGTGGAATTGATGAACGTTCCTGAACATCTTATTTGCATGTTGGAGATAATCAAATGCATGAGAAAACTGTGTGACTGTAAATTCTGATGGGCCACGTGTTTTATAGTAATAAAATTATGATATATTGGTCCTCTGAGCGTCTTTACTGCGAGACGCAACAGCGCTTGAGGGACGTTGGTTCACATGCTGTAGGACTCTTTCTACTGCCTAATTCTTCTGATAAGTAAGCTTATCACACACTGCAGATGGGTCCATTTAATTCATGCCATGGTGAGTTTATTTTTTACATATATTTCACTTTTCATCCTCATCCTTAAATGCATTTCTGCAAGGTTAAGCAGAACTTTGCCTGGAAGCTAGGAGCATTTCAGCCTGAAATGGATGTAGGAATGAATGTTTATTTGGAGAAAGGTTAAATGAGGTCACCTTAAGATGGCTGAGCTCATTAATAGTATCACTGGTAGAGAATGGGATGTCCCATCTCAGGTACTGAAATGACTAAAGGGCGTTTTAATAAGCAAGCTGACCTTTAGATCTATAGCCTCACCAATATATTTAGATAACTGCTACAATAGCCTAATAACAGACACAGTATAGAGGTATAAAATGTTAGTTTAATCCCAATAAAGTGTGGGTATGCTAGCAAAGTACATCTAATATTCTGCCATTTTAAACCTTACAAACATTTGTGTGTGTGATTGTGCTGTCTTTCTTATCTAATGCAATGGTGTTTAAACACTTTTATGTTTCCAAATATTCCGGGATTTTTTTATATATAAGTTTGATGCTGTTTTGTTAAACAGCAGTTTACTGAATAAACTCTGATTATGCTGTTGTAAATAGGGAAGGGATTTAAAGTTCTTCCACTTTTTAATGCAAAATATTAAAACAAAATGTATCTTTTAGTCAGAATTAATGTGCTTGCATTCTATTGTTGCACTTTCATTCTATTGGTCTAAACTGTATGCTGAGATAATTTACAACAAAAAATTTATAACACTCATGTTTACTCACACTAACATACTGTAAACATACATTGTCTGCATCTTGTGGTCGCTGTATACTATTGAAACAGTCAGTATGTTGATGTTTACACATTGGCTACATTTACTTCTATTGAAAGTGCTTCACTGTAACCCAGATTTGTGTTTTTATTAAGAAAAGGATGAATACATGGAAATCAATTTTTGTGGTAATCAATGTCGTGAGACAAATGCTGTCAAATGAGCTTAACTTGTATTGGACTCAGAAAATTATTGTAAGGGCATTGTAGTAAAAAAAAAAAAAAAAAAAAAAAAAAGATATTTGCCTTTAATTTTAAGGAAAGTCAAGACCAGACAGAAAAGAAATGGGAGGGAGTAGCAAAATGAATATAACAAGGGATAAGACTGGATTTCATCCTGTTTTGGCCCATACATGAGAATTTCAGCAGTTTTTAAAGATTCTATGCATTCCATATAGAACCGTCCTGAAGCAATAATCTATATATATCGACTTATTGCACAATACATGTATGTAACCTCAATAATTTTTGGTGATGCAATATATTGTCCATTATATTCACATAAAAATTAATGTCACCATGTTTTTTGCATTCCACTTGCACCTGTGTCTTTTGCAGCTTCTCGTACATAATGTGGTGTAGACATGAGGTGCTAATTCAAATTTAAAAAATGCTTCTACAAACAAAGTATTGTGTACTTGTTTAGGGATCTGTGCCTTTGTGCATACAGACATCTGACTGATAAGTAGGGATTGTGTTTTTCAGCAATACAGTGCACCCTTAAATTACAGAGAAAAGAAGGTCAAGGAAAAATCTCTAGTTGTAAAAATGAATTTTTCTTTTTTCTACTTGTCACTTTTTGTTAGAAAATGTTTATTTACTATTTATTCAAATATCTAATATTTAAGGTATCTAATATTTTGACTTAATTTCCATGATCTAAATATTCTTAAGAACTAAAAGTTTGTTGTCATTTGAAAGTGTTTAGGCCATTATTATGATATTTATATTATGATTATATATTCAGTGGCATAAATTGGTCTTAAAATGACAATAATATTGTTTATCGTATATAAAGGCTGTTATCATGACAGGCCTATAGAAAAGAATAGAATAGAATGTAATTTGAAGTGTGTAATTTAAATTTTTTTTTAAATACTGTTAAAAAATCTAACCTAGCAATCCTCTATAGTAATTTAGAATAGAATAGAATAGAATAGAATAGAATAGAATAGAATAGAAGCATTAGCATCTAACCTTTGGTTTGAGCCCATGTGTAGCTGATTGGCGCACTCCTGGTCACTGGCAGCTGCTCTCCTCTTTCTGTTACTGGCATCCTGTTATCTAGAATTGAATCCTTAATGGGACGAATATGCTTCGGCAAGGCTTTGTAGAACCAGGCTCCAGAACGTTTCCATACCTTTGAAGAGCAGGGAAAAGGAAAACAAATTAAGCACAGCTCAGTATGAAGTGATTAAAAGCAGGTACTTAAAGACATAACATAACATGACATAACAAAAGTAATACTAGTAAATTCCAAATTTACTAAATGCTGCCTTGGCAACTAACTAAAATAAGTTTAAGTACTAAAATTACTAAAACTGTAATAAAAATGAGGCTAAATAGAAATATTAAAATAACAATAGCACATTATATTACTAATAAAAAATGAAAATATAAAATAGAATAGAATATCAAAAGTAAAAGGTAATTCAAAATAATAATACTATAATAAATAAATAGATTCTAAAATAACACTGCTTGATATTACTGTACCTTTAGATATCTGAAAAAAATCAGGAACTGCTTATTTCATTTGTACCTTTGTTGTATTGTTTTTCTTTTATTGCAATTAGTTTATTTGGATTTTTGTTACTGACAGTCGCCTTGAACTTGAAGCTATGTTCAGTTATATATAAGAGAAATATGTGAAGCCAGCATGCCATTGTTTTAATCCCACTGTGTACATGCAGCTATTGTTAGCAACTACTGAAACATTGGTCAATCACAGCAATGGCAGATGAGTCCATGCAGAATGGATGGTAAGACTATGTGAGAAACACTATCCTGCCAGTTCCATTTGGTGCTTTAATGGAGGTCTATTTAATATGGTCGAAAAATAGTTGTACTCATTCGTATTCGTTGCGGAATAGAACCCAACAGAGAAGCAACTGCAACATCTAGCCATTCACTGAATCAGTGTCATGACTTTCAAGGCAGTGGCACCTAATCAATTGTCACACACCAAAAATTTAAGCAATCCTTTCAAAACACATTACCCCTGTGAAACAAACACCGAAAAGCTCTGGAGGTGTTCTGAGCACACTACACTCTGGTGCCAGTCACTCTCATGGCGACATAACAGCGAGAGACTGCTGCTCAGCAGGCCAGGCCCTAAGACAATTAAGAAGTGATGGACAGCAGGCTCTGAAATGTCAGGGCTGACAGCAGCTGCTGGATCTCCCAGCTGTACCTGATCATTTACCATCTCCATTTGCACAACCACTGACCAGACAAAAAAATGCAGATTTAGCTTACAGGGTCAATCACATAATATTAGATGGCCTTTCTTGTTTTGCATTGGATTTCACCTCTTATTGTCTGTGCATGTTTGATGCACATCAAAATCTCTGAGCATACAGTAGATGAAGAAGCCAAAAGCATGCAAGAAGCAACAATTTTGTATTCCCCAGGGCACCGATTTCTGCCACCCAGCAAGGGGAAAAAGTGCATTTTAAACTACTAGTGCAATCAGTTCATTCACAGTGAAAAAAATAACTTTTACAATCATGAATAAAGCGTGTGAACAGTCATTTTCCCAGAACTGAGTTTTATCAGTGGGAGATAAAGTGTAATTTAGAAAAATGATCCACTTTTGAAAGTGGAATGAGTGAATGTCATGAAAACCAGTCTGGAAAGTCTGTTTTTGCCTCCTTGTGACTGTATAGCCCCTTTTACAGTAGCCTACATGTTGCTATCAGTGTGTAGTCTGATTCAGAGTGGAAAAAAATACATATATACTTTGTACTTGGCAATAACAAAACATTAACCTGCTAAAAAAATAATACAAATTTATGCTCTTTTTGTGTTTTTTGAAATTGAGAGATTAAAGAGAAGTAGATGTAAATTGTACTGACCAAAGAAAACTTTCCTTTGATACTAAAGTGGTACAATTCTCCTACGGCGTTTCCGTTATTATAAGCTTAAAATGTAAATGCACAATAAGCTTCCTGTGAAAAATGATGGCATTATATTGACTAGATGTTTGCCAGAAAGATTTAATCTTTCAAAATGACTATTAAAAAAAAAAAAAAGCAATCAAGCAGAGGAGTCAACGGTCTAATTTTCGGTTAAAATAATCCTTTTTTAGAATAATATGAAGAGTCATGCAGAGTCGACGACTGTCCAATTTTTTCTATTTAAAAAAATGAATTCACCTTATTTTTCACGTAAGAACAGCCATTTGTAAGCTTAATGTGTCTGACTTCCAGTGTCATTCTGTTCCAATTATTTTTAGCTGTACAAACCAGCTCATTTTGCTGCTCGAAACTTGTATTATATTACCATATTATTTTAATGTATTGTCTTAATTATAAACACACTCATTTGTAGCGCAACCAGTTTTACCATTTACTGCACTTTGATATTCTTCTCGTTATTTCCCTACAGCAGCTAATGAATCAGAAGTTTCACAGAAAACAGCTTACTTACGTGTTGAAAATAAGGTGGATATGTGTAGGGGGAAAATAAATCATTCAGTTATTGTTAGATATTATGTTTTCCCTTTTTACATTAAACTACCTAATCCATGAAAAAAAAAACATAACTTTAACTACTGTATGTATACTGTAGGTATAATCATGTTCCAACATATATTCAGATATATGGCAGATGAGGGAGTTTTCAGAAAACAAATATTTTTGAGTTTGGTATCATTGTAGAGGCCTAGAAATTACACACATCAGATTTAAATGTCAAGTAATGAATGACAACAAAAAAAAAAGTATTCAATTAAGAAAATAAAGCACCACCAGCATCTAATGCATCTCTGTCATTTAAACCATCACATTAAGACACATCATGGGGTGATCTGCAGTTCTAATTCCCTGAATTGTGGGAAGAGAGCAGTGATAAGGAACCATTTGGGAAATGTGGAAGTGTTATTTCAGAAGATAAAATACGGAGGTAACCGTGAGTCTGTGTACATAAATATCTGGAGACTCATTATTTCCAGGCATATACCACAGGGAATGAATCTCTCTTCTTCAACAAACACACACACACACACACACACACACACACACACACACACACACAGACCATTCCATCATACCAAATGCAAATTCATACAAACACACACAGACTTAAACATCATGTCACATTTTTCATTGCAACTTATGTTTTAATGAAATCTTTTACTGTTGGGAAAGGACCCAGATCAAATCCATGCATATTTCCACTCCTCCACTTAACTAAAAACATATACAGAATATAAATGAATGGCTCCCTCGTTATGGGTTTATTGACAGCAAAGGAAGAAAAAAATGCAGCTAACCACATAATTGTTACTAGCAAGGATAGAAAAAGCCTACTGGAAAATTACTGAAAATACTAACCAATTTTCTGGTGGGGTTAAATGATAGTGCAGAAAACTCTTAAAGGTTTTTTTCCTAAATAAATTAAAGACTACGCAAACTACTGTTTTCCTTCCAACAATATTTTGTTTTTAAACAGTCTTTTTTCATGATATGAGGAAAGTTCTATCATCTGACTTTATGCCTCCCAAAAATATAAAAATAACTTGCTCATTAGAGAAAATGCATATTCAAAGTATTATATGTGTGGATTGGATTTTTAAAGTATTGTTAAGTTAAATAATAGATCCATACAAAAATAAATAAATAAATGACCAGTGAAATATTAAGCTTGCAGTAGTAACAGGCAAACTCTTAGCAAAATATGCTTGCTATATAAATCGAGCGGCAACCTCCCGCTCTCTCTCGTGAAGCCAATAAGGAAGTGACTAAAACTGCAATTCATCGACTGTCCGCTTGAGGCTGGCTGCAAAAGGGAGTCAGTTCCATAGACTCCCCATGTTAAAATGCCCAAATTTACAGCAGAAAAAAACATGTTTACAGCCTGGTTCAAAAAATGATTTTGGTCTATATTGCTAATTTTGCCCTTTGTGACAACTGTGAGGGGGGTGAATTTTTTTATAACTCATCCGTTTAAATTATATTAAGCCTTAAAGTTCTGCATAATTAAGGGCGTGGCCACTTGAGTGACAGGTGGATTGGCGCTGCTGACAATGCCGTCGCACTAGGTGGGCGTGGTTTCAGCAACCAGCTCCCGCCTTTTTGCCCATTTTCGATTTTCCGGGAGAGTCGCGCGGTGAGGCGCTGCCAAGATGGCGGCGGCCCGCTCTGCACACTTTGAGCTTCAAAACCGCTATTGAGGAGTCTATGGGTGACGTCACGGACACTACGTCCATATTTTTTTTACAGTCTATGATATAAATGGATGTTCCAGACCTCCGATATAACAGGACAAATTACGTTGTGATAGCAAACACATGGGTTTTTATGGGAAATATATGACATTGTTTTGGTCACATGACTGTGCAACATTAATTAATGTCCATGGCTCTCAGGGAAGCAAATTGCCCTAGTCATACAAACCAATAAATTATGGCTCTGAGCGAGACCAGATCCCATTGGCTAGCATGAGGTTTAGGGGTGTGGTCAGTAATACCAACCCATACCTTAGCTCTGCCCTTATCAGTCACTACCACCACCTCAGAGCTCAGGGGTGTTAAATGACTGAACATCTCACAACACTGATAAACGATAAACGTATTATTGTTTTTAACAATTACTGTACAGCAAGCATCACAATCCTCATCACACATTGTGCTAGCTAGCAATTTATTTATATCTACATCTGACAAATTTAGGATATGAATGAAAGGCAAATCGCCCTGAACAATTTCTTCTTGGCATTTTAATTAGTCTAGTGATAGCATCACTAATTTGAATGGGGAGGCAGCATTTCGTGAAATTAGTTTTTGTGGATGGTGGGCGCGCAACCACTGGTGACCAAAAGCACCGTTTGAGCCCTGTGCCCCGGGACAAATCAGCCAGAACTTCATTAGGCCACCTAGGACCAGAATGTGTCACATGGACAAAGATTTGTGGCACAGAGATTTGGTGGTTGTAAATGTCATTCATAGCTAGGCCAGGTGTATTTGAATCAAACTTTTAAATCACGTCATTATTTCATCATGTCATTCCAAACCTGTAAAGGCCCATTTACACCAAGAACAATAACTATAAAGATAACAAAATTAGCATCCACACCAGCAGACGATAGATATCGTCTGTTTATTCTAAGCGCACACTTGTCTGCCGCTTTAAATTCTCAATCCCTTTATAGCAGGATTGATTCTGATTGGCTGTCAATGTTTTTAAATCGCTGGAAAAAAAATATTCTGAAAGTGATTCCAACATTATTGTTTCGATGTCCCTTTATTTTTATAGCTGTGGTGTAGACTCTGCTATTCTTTAATATTAAGAACGATTTTTAGAACTATATCTTTATCGTTATCTTTATAGTTATGGTCCTTGGTGTGAGCAGGCCTTAAGACTTTTTCTTCTTTGGAACACAAAAAGGTGAATTTTTGAAGAACATCCTGGTTGTTCTGTTCCATAAAATGAAAGTGGGTGGAGACTGGGGCTTTTAAAGCGTTACTTTATCCAAAAATGTAAATTCTGTCATCAAGTACTCATCTTCACGTCATTCCAAAGCCATAAATCTTTTGTTTACTTTTGAAACACAAATGAAGATATTTGTAATAAATCCTAAGAGATTTCTATCCCTCCACTAAAAGTCCATTCCATCACAACATTCCAGTTTCAAAGATTTCACAAAGACAATGTATAAAAGTAATCCAAATGAATCAAGGGTCACTCTTTATTTTAAGGTCCAATTCTCACTATTAACTATCAACTTAGACTTTCGCCTCAGTAAACTCCTAATTACTGCTAATTAATAGTTAGAAAGGTAGCCATTACATTTAGGTAAATAGTAGGTTTAAAGGATACAGAACATGGTCATGCAGAATATGTGCTTTATAAATACAGTACTAAATAGCCAATATGCATGCCAATAAGCCACTGGCTAAAAGTGAGAATTGGTCTCTAAACTAAAGTGTTACCATTTTATGATAAACAGATTTAATTTAGGCTTTTATTCACATATAAACAAACAAACAAACAAACATGCTTGTGTGACATGTGAGAACAAACCTCAAGACATATTACAAATTAAAATAACTGTTTACTATATTAATACATTTTAAACTTTATTCAAATTTATTCTTATGATCACAAAGCTGAATTTCAAATCATTACTCCAGTCTTCAGTGTCTCATGGTCTTTCAGAAATCATTCTAACATGCTGATTTGCTGCTGAAGAAACATTTCTTATTATTAAGGTTGAAAACAGCTGTTTATTATTTTGGTCGAAACTGAGAATATTTTTTTCAGGATTCTTTGATGAACAGAAAAGTTCAAAAGAACAAAAAAAAAAATGGTAAAATTCTAAATGTTTTTAATGTAACTTTTGATCAAATTTAATGCATCTCGTTTTGTTAATGCAATCTATTATATTTTTGTAAAAAAAATTTACAGTACCTTAATTAGATATTCCTAATTTGTACTGCTCAGAGTTTCATTTAAAATGAAAAAATCTTCCATATTTTAGCATGATCCTCATACTCAGAAGACTTGGAATAAGCACTATGGACAACTTTTATGAAACTTTTATGATTTTATTTTTGTCCGCACAGACCTCCATCATTATGGAAAAGAGTGGCCAGGAAATATTTCTGAAATGCTCTTTTTTGTTCATACTGTAAGAATGAAAGCCATAAAGGTTTCGAAATGACATGAGAGTGAATAAATATTAACAGAATTTAAAATTTTGGGTGAACAATTCCAAAAGAAACCCATTTTTAAAACTCAAAGCACCGGCACTTTCCATTCTCCCTCTAACAGACATTTAGTATGCTGCAGGAATAAACCAGCTCTGTGCCTGAGCTTTGAGAATCTTAGCTACAGCATGAAAGGAAGTGTATTATAAAAAAAAAAGTGTGACACTGTTTATGCCTCAGGCCCAGCTTTTCTGGGTCCACATCATAAGGTGTAAGTGCCAGGGATGGGAAGACATGCTCAAGCAGCGGCCTGCTGATAACATGTTCTGCTGTGACCACCGCTTGACTGACAGCTGCATCCTTAAGCCTTTTGTTAGCTCAGAGTTTTACTGGGAATATAGTTAACAAGGAGTTTCCAAAAGGTCAAACAAATTCTCATACAGTTCAGCTCTCTGAAAATACAGTTCAGATGAGTCACCGCTCATTATAATCGCTAAAATAGGTTTCTGATGTACTTTGCTCAGCAGTGTAATTTGGAGTAATTAATCATTTATTCAAATTATTTTACAGTTAAACAATCACTTTGTTTAATGAATAACAATGTTCATTATTCACATTTAGGGTGATTTTTAAAACAAGTTTTGATTATAAACAAACAGAAAAGCCCAAAGACAGCCCATTCTGAAATAAAATTATGGAGATAAGTCTGTGAATAATGTGTATTAGTCATGAGAATGGCATTATTGGGTTATTTCCGTAATAGCAGGTTACATGCCACCATGCAGATCATGAATGAAAGTAATTTCTGAATTAATGATTCATAAGACTATTACAACACAGCAAGGAAGAGAGTAATTCTGCTACCTGTCAAATGGATACAATACATATGATTAAAGACACAGTGGCATCAGTGCACTTATTTTTTTCTTCGGAATATTTTGAATATGTCGTGCTTTGAGATGACCATATTTCTGAGCTTGATTTGTTGATTAAAAGCCCACTGCCACTGTGTTGAACTTATTCCAATGTTTTCAATGACCCATACTCAGAATTTGTGCTCTGTATTTAACCTCTGTAAGTGCACACACACAGCACTAAACACACACACCGTGCTGCTAGACAACTGCTAGAAAGACTGTGCTTTTGTGTAACATCACAGTGTTTTTCAGCAAATTTAAATCTCTGTCATGAAATGCCTATTCTATATTTATTTCATACTTGTAAGCTAAAAATTCACACAGTGTACTGAGAACTTATAAAGTGTGTAATTCGCACAATACAAGCTATTAGTTTGTTTTATTTTAGCTAATTAGTACAGTGTTGGGACAGAAGCGAGTATAAAGGGTCTATAAGACAAAAATAAGACAACAACCAATAAAGGGCTTATAAATAGCTTGTAATGGCATACAAGTCCATAACTAGTTACATACAAATGCAGTTATTAGTCATTAATTACTGTCTAATTTCTGATCCTTAAAATAAAGTGCTACCGAAAGTTCATAAACCTTTCTGCATTTGGCAGATGCTTTTATCGAGAGTGACTTGCATTGCCTTCCAGGTATTGTAAACATTTTAACAGCTCCCTGGGAATTGATGTTGCTAGCACGTTGCTCTACTCTTTGAGCTTGAGGGAAATATTTGAACCCAAATTTTAAACCTTACAAATCAAAAACACAGTATGCCCTGCATTTGATGCTACATTGACCAATGTCCTCACCCAAGGGCATTCACTCTTGTACAACCCAATACATCTGCAGACACTGTAAAAAAAAACAAGTGAACTCTGACAAATCTGCTCAGCACTTCTCCAGCTGTCCTTTTCTCTCTGCCACTGACTAATCAAATGAACTAAACTATGTGTTTCATTGCAATGAAGGATCCAGCCTCTGGGCAGTCTTTGTTCCCTGGAGATCTAAGCAGATCAATCCAATCCCACACTCTGTATAGATTTAGACGGCAGGAGATTTCAGGGCCTATCCTATCTGTTACCCAGAATGCCTGTTAATTTGCATGAGAGCTTTCTGCTCTTGGCAGCATTATGACTCTAACCAAAGTGATATTTCACATCATACAGGACTACTTCCCAAGCAGTATTGGCTTTGAATCATACTGGTTGCAAATTGTGCTCCATTTCAGCACAGTATATTATGGTAAGTTTAGAGCAAATGTTGCGGCTGATTTTGGAGAAAAGCAGCTCCTTCTGACAAAACAACGGAAACGTGAAGTATTTAATCTAGAACAGAGTTGAATTTATATCTGAAGGCCTGGCAAAGACATGGAAGAAATTGTCAACAGTTTCTATAATGACGAAAATTTACAAATGTTTCAGCAAACTTATTATGTGCTTCTTAAGTATCTCACCATGTATCCAGCTCAAATTCTTTCATCATTTACTCGGTCTCATTATTTCAAAGTCATATGGCTTTCTATTATTTAGTCACATGGATTAAGTGTTTAAAATGCATTTAATTTTTTTTTTTAATAATGATCATGTACACTTGCATGCTTACATGTACACTTACATGCAAGGAAAATATTAACTTGATGCTTACACAACATGATGATTTTAGACTAATTAAATTCAAATTTTCTTGAAAACTGTATAAAGATTTCTCCAAAACAAACGTGAATTCACAGAGAGCATTTATAAGAAATTGCCACGTTTTTTTTATTTATTTGTTTTTAACATAAAATAGACTTTTTAAAGATTTCTAATTTTCTTTATCATGGACGCTCTTCAAGTCACTGGCCCTCTTATTTTAAAGAGTGCCACAAAATGCTTCTACCCACTGCAAAAAAAAAAATATATATATATATATATATATATATTGTACATTAGATACACTATACTGCATGTCTTCTGAAGCTATACGATAGTTATGTGTTCAAACCTGACACCTGTTAGGTGACTGAACATTTAAAATATGGGCAGATATTAGCAGCTACAATATAATCAAATAAAAGACACCAGCATGTGTGCTGTGCTCCGAACTAAACCATTCACTGTTCACAATCAGAATCATGCTACACGTAACTGCTGGATAAAATGAACAAAGCCACTGTGAGGTTCAGGATGTCTTCTAAAGCACTAGAGCTCCTGGAGCAAAAAAAATAGGCCTGGCTTATGAACATAAACCTCTGACTAGAGCTGTGTGGGCTGAACTCTGATTACATATTCTGAGTAGGAGCTCAATAATCAGGTTTGTGATTTCTTGACACATGATAGAAGTTGTTCATAAGAGAACATATATCTGAGGGAGGGAGAAATTTAGTTTCTGTACAACAATGAATTGCAGCACACCTCTACCATTTCCGAGTATACAAAACAAAAAAGAAAAGAAAATTGAAAGGACTCGCCTTGAATGTACACTACTGTTTAAAAGTTAAGGCAAGCACAGTAGTTTTTCTTTTATTTTATTTTTATTCTTTTTTTTTTTTTTAAGAAATGAACACTTATTCAGCAAGGACACATTAACATTAATAACAGTAATTTTCTTTAGCACCAAATCAGCATATTAGAATGATTTCTGAAGGATCATGTGACACTGAAGACTGGAGTAATGGCTGCTGAAAATTCAGCTTTGCCATGACAAAAAAAATAAAATAAAAAAAAAAAAATATATATATATATATATATATATATATATATATATATATATATTATATTATATATATATACACTCACCTAAAGGATTATTAGGAACACCATACTAATACTGTTTTTGACCCCCTTTCGCCTTCAGAACTGCCTTAATTCTACGTGGCATTGATTCAACAAGGTGCTGAAAGCATTCTTTAGAAATGTTGGCCCATATTGATAGGATAGCATCTTGCAGTTGATGGAGATTTGTGGTATGCACATCCAGGGCACAAAGCTCCTGTTCCACCACATCCCAAAGATGCTCTATTGGGTTGAGATCTGGTGACTGTGGGGGCCATTTTAGTACAGTAAACTCATTGTCAAGTTCAAGAAACCAATTTGAAATGATTCGAGCTTTGTGACATGGTGCATTATCCTGCTGGAAGTAGCCATCAGAGGATGGGTACATGGTGGTCATAAAGGGATGGACATGGTCAGAAACAATGCTCAGGTAGGCCGTGGCATTTAAACGATGCCCAATTGGCACTAAGGGGCCCAAAGTGTGCCTAGAAAATATCCCCCCACACCATTACACCACCACCACCAGCCTGCACAGTGGTAACAAGGCATGATGGATCCATGTTCTCATTCTGTTTACGCGAAATTCTGACTCTACCATCTGAATGTCTCAACAGAAATCGAGACTCATCAGACCAGGCAACATTTTTCCAGTCTTCAAGTGTCCAGTTTTGGTGAGCTTGTGCAAATTGTAGCCTCTTTTTCCTATTTATAGTGGAGAAGAGTGGTACCCGGTGGGGTCTTCTGCTGTTGTAGTCCATCCGCCTCAAGGTTGTGCGTGTTGTGGCTTCACAAATGCTTTGCTGCATACCTCGGTTGTAATGAGTGGTTATTTCAGTCAAAGTTGCTCTTCTATCAGCTTGAATCAGTCGGCCCATTCTCCTCTGACCTCTAACATCAACAAGGCATTTTCGCCCACAGGACTGCTGCATACTGGATGTGTTTCCCTTTTTACGCCACTCTTTGTAAACCCTAGAAATGGTTGTGCGTGAAAATCCCAGTAACTGAGCAGATTGTGAAATACTCAGACCGGCCCGTCTGGCACCAACAACCATGCCACGCTCAAAACTGCTTAAATCACCTTTCTTTTCCATTCTGACATTCAGTTTGGAGTTCAGAAGATTGTCTTGACCAGGACCACACCCCTAAATGCATTGAAGCAACTGCCATGCCATAGATAATTGCATTAATGAGAAATTGAACAGGTCTTCCTAATAATCCTTTAGGTGAGTGTATATATATATATATATATATATATATATATATATATATTATATATATATATATATATATATATATATATATATATATATTAGGGCTGTCAAATGATTAATCACGATTAATCACATCCAAAATAAAAGTTTTGTTTACATAATATATGTGTATATACTGTGTATATTTATTATGTATATATAAATACACACACATGCATGTATATATTTAAGAAGAATATGTTATGTTTATATATTAAATATATTTATATATAATATAAAATATAAGAATATAAATATATAAATGTATATACATGTAAATATTTTCTAAATATATAATTTATGTGTGTGTATTTATATATACATAATAAATATACCCTGTACACATACATATATTATGTAAACAAAACTTTTATTTTGGATGTGATTAATCGTGATTAATCATTTGACAGCCCCTATATATATATATATATATATATATATATATATATATATATATATATATATATATGATATATATAGTAATAATATTATTTCACAATATTACTGTTTTTTTTTTTTCCTGTATTTGATCAAATATATGCAGCCAAACATTAAAAAAATTTCAACTATACTTTTCAACAACAGTGTAAGATATTTAAATGTCTCCTACTTTATCAAGTAATGCATAAAATTTGTATTTAAATTAGAATAACAGGATACAATTTTAAAAAATCTCAGATGGTGGAGTACTGTAAGCATATATGCATAAATTTGAGATTGATTTTTTAAAAGTGGATTGGATTTTAAATGGGTATAAAGTTGCTTTCACATACTGCGTCTTGGAACATGCTGTAAATCTCTCTCCTGTGCTGGTAAATGATTTCCTGTTGATGAAAGGGCATTTCAAACAGAGCTGACTTGTAGTTCAGCCTCCTGGGACAGGTTCAGCGGGGTTCTAGCCATCTGCGTTTATTGTGCCTATGTGTTTAACCCAAGAGGGCAGGGGCTGCACTAGCAGAGGGGCTGTGTATCACTGACAGTCTCTGATGAAACCACAGGTCCTGGGAAGAGAGCAAGAAGTAATCTGATAGCAGCACAGGCCGAACAAACGGATGCAGAATTGATGCTGGGGATGCTCTGTGGGCCTTATGCTTTCCCGATAAGAAGAAACTATCATTCATTACCTACAAAAAGCAGCTAAACTGCATCCATGTTTTTGTTCACATTTTTGTTTTAATCTTGTGTTTAATCAAATTTGTGTTTTATTTGTGTAAAATTGGCATGTTCTGAATTTTTTTTTTTTTTATTTATTACAGGTTGTCTCACCTCAAAACCTGATTGAGCCATAAGTTGAAATACTGCATCATACCGTTTAAACAACAATGTACTGAGGGTCTACCAAGAGATTACTTAATGGTATTCTCTGCATATAGGAGTTAGGAGTAGGGATGTAATGATTCACTCAACTCAATGCGATACGACTCACAATATTGGTTTCACAATACGATTTTCTCACAAAATGAGATTTAATTCTAAATGCAAAAAGAGTCATTTTATTATTTCTTGGACAAAATACTTCACATTTCTTTGTGAAATTGAAAATTGCCTGTGGTCTTTCCTAGCTTGGATTTTTTTTTAACCTGTTTTTATTTAATTTTTTTCACCTTCTACAGAAAATGCATTTGAAGTAAAAACAGAATGGTCTGATTTTACCCTTGTGGAGTTATCCTAGCACAAGACAAATATCCGTATTTAAAGCTTTATAAACTGTAATCTCCACTAACTGTTGTAGTGGAGTACAACCAACTGCTGTAGATGCATTCACGAGAAAGTGGCGTTCCAGTATGACGTAGGCATAGCCTAAGCTCCAGTGACAAAGTGACAAACGCAGAAGTGCACAGGAGAGAGCAAAACAAAACCCCAGTCACGAATTAGATGTACAAAATGAGGATTTGTAAAGAAAATTGATGGAGGATTTCGATATAAGCCAAGAGAAACAAAAAGACTAACATATTCTCACGGGAGCTTACACTACACCTACGTCATCCGCAGGACCTCTCTCATGAAAGCGCATATGACAGTATGCAATAGTACTTCTTATGATGGATGGACACTTTTTTGGGCATCAAAATCTCAACCACCATTCTTTGCCATTATGAAGCTGGGAAGAGCCAGGACATTTATTAATACAACTCTTATTATATTCACCTGAAAGACGAAAGTCATATACACCTAGGATGGCTTGAGGGTGGGTAAATCATGGGGTAATTAAAATTTTTGGGTGAACTACCTCTTTAACGTGTATGACACCATGATAACTGGACTGTACACAAATCAAAATTTGCCAATAGCAACAATGTATCTGTAAACTTTATTCTTTGTGAGCAGACAGACAAATCAATTAATCAATCAATAAAATGTAGAACTATGCCGATATTCAAATTATTGCCAACACCAATATTTTCATACTATGGTCAAAAGATGTCTAAAACTAACATAAATCATTTATCAATATCATAAGTGTACAGTATGAAAAACTAATAGTACCAGTATATTGTGCATCCCTACCAAAAAGTCTTTATTTACACAAAATGTTCTGTTTTTAAGGAATTAATATTTGGCATTAAATACTTTGGCATTAAATTTATCAAAATTAACAGGAAAAATGTTTACAATGTTACAAAAAATTCTACTTCAAATAGATTCAGTTCTTTAGAACTTCTTATTTATCAAAGAATCTTAAAATGATTTACCATTGATAAAAACAACGGTTTCAGATCAGCCCATTAGAATGATTTCTGAAGGATCATGTGACACTGAAGACTGGAGTAATGGCTGCTGAAAATTCATCTTTGCCATCACAGGAATAATTTACATTTTAAAATATATTCAAATAGATTGTAAATTGTAACAATATTTCACAATGCTACTGTTTTACTGTATTTTTAATCAAATAAGCCTTGGTAAGCATAACATCTTCTTTAAAAACTTCTTTCAAAACCTTAAAATAAGTAAATATATAAATCTTATCGACCCCAAACTTTTTGAACGAAGTGCATATTCAACTCGAATCAGGAACCTGCCAATTAGGGCTGTGCGACATGGACAAAAAAAAAAAATTATTTGATCAATTTTGCGATTTCGATTTTAATCATTAAAAAAACACACACAGACATGCTTTACAGTCATAAATGCATTCAGTGTGAATTTGAAAAATATTTCCACAAGAAAACCAACTAGAGCTTTATCAAAAAGTTGTAACATGTCTCTAGAACAGACATAAGGCAAAATAATCACTAAGTAAAGGTGTGACAAAATGTCTAGACATATGGCACAGCCCTACTGCCAATGCCACTACACTCCCGACAAACATTCTGAAACTTTCCTCTATCTGTAATTTGCAACAGAAGACTTTTTGGGACACCATGAATCAAAGTGAAACCCTGAGGCTAATAAGTGATCTAACAAAGACTTTCACTGTCCAACTCTTTATCCATCTATCTTATCTGCCGTTCACTGATCTCACTGCTCAATATTACCTGCTGGGCTTTAAATACAGATGGGTGATGAAGGAGCATCTGACAAAACTCATCTGTGGCTAATTGCGCTGTGATTAGCGCTGAAGGTTAGTGTGTTTAAGGGGGCTGTGACAGGAGATGGGGTCACTGAGCTCTGCACTGGAGGGCAATGTGTTATTTCTGTGACATGGTTAATGAGGACAAGAAGCACATCACCATGTATGAGGTGCATGTCATCATCTACTCCCCATCAAGTCATTTCAAACTTGTATGACTTTCTTTTTCTGCGGAACTCAAAAATATTGGTAAGCATACAGTTTTTGTGGCCACTGACCTCCTTTGTATGGACAAAAAATAAAAAAAAATAAAAAAATAAAACAATAAGACATTTCCCCATTGGAGCCCATTGACATTTGAAACATTTTTCTAAATATAATTTGTGTTTTACAGAAGAAATGAAGTCACACAGGTTTGGAACGACATGAGGATGAGTTAATGATGACATAATTTTATTTCTCCATAGTCACCATGAACTGTCATAGTATTAAAAAAATAAATGAAGCTTGTATTTACAGACTACAGGCTTTATATTGGATGAAACTATAGACTATGTGACTGCACAGTTGGAAAAGACACAAATCCTATCAAACCCCAAACAAACATTTAATTTCTTCTTTAAATGGATCTTTCCTTGACCTTTTCAAAGTCTAATGGAAACATACATGGGGAGCTCTGGATCCGTTTGCTTTCTTACAAATGAAACACGGAAAGTAACTTTCTAAATCTGTTCTTATTTGCAGTAGAAAATAACATGAAGATAATGTGCGTGGCATGCATGCAAACCTGGATTCAAGGGCGTTACTACACGGATACTAAGGTATTCTGAGCAATTTGTTCATGTTTCTATGTGGTTGCCAGGGTGTTCTGGGTCATTCCTATGTGTTGCTAATGGCCCAGTCCCAAGTCTAAAAAAAACATTATGGGTTTGTTCAAATTCTTAAAGGGGTCCTATTATGCTCTTTTACAAAGTCTTGATTTTCTGGGGTTGCACTAGAACAGGCTCTCATACAAGGTTGTTTGGAAAACAAATAATTTTTCACATATTTTACATTATCCTCTCTCCACAGTCTGGCATGAATGGCTCGAATAGTTCCTGTATCAAATTAAGGCCCGCCATCTGAAATACAAAATGTGCTGTGATTGGTAAGCTGGGCGAGTGTGTGTTGTGACTGGCTCCACTCGGCGCCTGGTTGGAAAATGTCATGCCCCTTACCATAGCCGTCTGCAAGCTTCAGTGTAAATATTGTGTCAAAATCAAATCAATCTGAGCACGATTTAAACCCGGATGGTTGTAACCACTCTAAGTTTGTCTGCCTTGGTAAAGCTAGCGTGTCTCTGACAGTGATAACACTCGCTGCCTTCTCTATTGCAGCTCAATCAGGTCTCATCCCATTCGTCGATATTTGATATCACAAATCCTGAAAAATAAGCGTTGTAGTCCAAACGAGTCATTCATTGTGGTTTTTGACTCACTGGGTGGAAATAATTGTTTTATTTAATATGTATTATTAATATTTTGCCCATATATTAAATTCACAACTTTGGATGGAAACATAGCTAATGTTTGTTTGGTTTATTTTTTGCTGTTGTATGGACAAAACAGCTAAAACATTCTTCACAAGACCTTAACATATAGATTTGATGACATTAGATGATTAAATTGAGACAATTTCCATTTTTGCCTGAATTATGTTGTAACACTACTAGTAATACTAGTGCACAATTTCTTTTTTTTGTGATCAGATTTTTATTTATTTTTATACATACAACAAACAACAACAACAGACATCCTCTATATAATCCAGTGCTTTAGAAAAAGAACACTGCCAAACATCAACACCACCCGGCTCGGCCCCATCAATTCGTGCCGCTGTACATTAATGAGACATAAACTTGGCTTAACCATATAATCAGTTTGTAGTAATGAGAATAAAACAAAGTTCACATGTCCATAGATTATTAACAGAATAGGACACTCCCCAAACATATTAAGAAAAGTACCTGCTGACGAAATTGCAATTGTAATTTGGTTGTAGTTTCATTTTGAATCTTTTACAAGGAGTTATTATACATGCTCTATGAATAACTTTGAAATATATAAGACGATGAGCCAGGTTTTTAGAGGTTAAACTGAGGTTAGACCACACTTTCTCCCAAGTCGACAGATAAATTAAGGTCAGATAATTCCAGATTCCAAACAGATTTGACAGAGAAAGGCATTGTAATGCGATCAACAATTCTACCACAATGTACCCACCACCAGAAGATAGCGCAATCCAATCCTGCAAAGAATGAGATCTCCTTAAAGTAACTCTATAAGCCAAACCACCCAAGTGCCCAATCCTTTTAAAATTCAAATGAAATAAAGAACCAAAACAGACCGCACATTACCGAGAATATAGGTCTGCCTAAAAAAAAACCTGAAAAATATTTGGATACGTGACTGATCCACTCCAACGCAAAACACGTCTCCAAAAGGCCCAGAGTGTCAAGAACTAGTAATCAAACCTTCTCTCCATTAGCTCCAAGAAAAGATTTCAAATCTTATCAGTCACTAGGCAAGTTTGCAGGATTGAAGATCACAGCAGAAACTTAAGTGTCCATTGTCCACCTTGTTATTCTCCTCTCCTGGGAAGTTAAGAGGCCTTCTTCTGTGGCACTGAGCTGATAAAATCCTCTGCTTTCTGAGATGAGTCGAACATCATCTGCTCACCGTTGTGCCGTAGTTTAATTATCGCTGGATAGATGAGAAACGGCTGCTGTCATCCTCATAAGGACTGGGTTGAGGTTCCTTCTCCTGGCAGACGTGGCTGGACTGAAGTCAGGAAAAAACAGCAGCGTGACATTATCCTGCGTATATTTCACTGGGTATACCTGCCGTGCACCCTTCAGGATCGCTGATCTGTCTTGCCATCTCAGCACACGAAAGATACGAGTATGCGACGGCTCTGAGTTACTTTTTCTTCCGTCATACATGCAATGAGCCCGCTCAATCTCAATATCGCATCCTTTCAGTGCAGGAATCTACTTGGAAAGATTAGCTCTGAGGAAGCCGGCTGCATCGGAGCCTTCCGCCCCCTCTGGCAACCCCAGCAGTCGCAGGTTATTTCTCCTGCTTCTATCCTCTATGTTAGTCACTTTATCGGTAAGTTGTTGTAGCTGCTTTCTCAGGTTCGTGACTGTCCCTCCTGTCCTAACGTGCAGCTGCTTGAACGGAAACAACCCGGTCACGTGTTTGTTTCACCGCAATGGCTAGATTTTCAACATCAGCTTTTAGCTCTTTTACAGAATTGTTGGTCACTTCTATGTCCATATGTAGGTCACGCAATACCGGGGTCAGTACTGAGTCTATCGCATCTCTTACTGTCGAGGCCACAACCAAATCCAAAGTACTTTGCTGCTCTTTAAGTGCTAGCTTACTAGCTAGCTACTTTCAGGATTGTAGAATATTTGACAGAGTGAGCAGCACGAAGGACTGTGTGTGCACCGCCGTCGTTGGGTCACATGATCTCCAGTACAGTCAATTTCTAAGACCAAACTGTGAAAATGTAAGCAAGGCCTGAGGTGACACGAACAAGTCATTTTCTCCCAAAAAAATAAAGAAAGAAAGAAAGAAAAAAGAAACGACGGAATGTCTCAATTTCAAACCTACAGTGCTATTCTAACAGGATGAGCAGTGACAGAAATGTCAAAACTGTCTCCAAATCCAGTAAGAAACAGTCATTTTAACAACAAGCCTCTATTATCTGCCTAACCCATGATAAGACAGTTTGCCAGTAGCAGTAGTCCTGCTCATGGAGCCTCTATCACCTTCTGCAGCTCTGGGTTGTAAATGGGGTCCATTTTATTCACAGCAGCACATCAGAAACTCCAGTTTTGTTGAACTGAAAATGACCAGCACAATTTTTTTTATAGTTCCATATGAAGGAAAACCTTCATGGAATATTCAATATTTATGAAAACTGCAGTATAGCATCACACACTACTTTCTTTGAAAGGGGCCATGAATTGAGAAAACAACTTTTACTTGAGCTTTTATAAAAGCTCATTGTACTAAAAGAATATCCTGCAAGTTTCGGAATTAAAAACGTCCTCGTTAATGAAATAAAAGCTTTTATTGACACCAGGTCCAGCGAAAATATAAGTTGCGCTAAACCGGATATGAGCAACCAAGCAATTAACATTCTGTTGAAAATTGCAAAATATTGTGTAGTGCCTGTTTGTGGAAGAACACAGTCGCTGCACTTAAATGTGTGATCAAACTTTATTTTTAATGACTTTTTAGCTCACGTTAAAAAATAACATTGAGTAAAACATTGAGCCTTTTTTTTTTATTTCACCATGGATTCCTTTGTAAACAAGACACATGTCGATGCTGGATTTGCAGAGAGACTGAGATTAAAAAGCAGTGGTGTGCCATCTATATTGGATCCGACAGGAATGGCGCAGCACACTTATGCAAGTAAAAAATATTTATACTACATGTCACTATTTCTTTGTTAAGATCACTTGATTTGTCCTGATTATGTTTAAGTGTCTAAGGCTCCAACTATGAAGGACGTAGCTTGTCAAACAGACTCACAGAAAGTTAGTTTACTACGCAAAACTATTATCCAATCATAGCAGTGGGTGTTTACTTCCAAGTCTTCAATGCGGCACACCCATAAAAACCGAACGTTTCTCTAGTCAGCCTCAAAACCAGGGTAGAAAATAGCCTATTACTTATAGATTTTGATATTTTTCAATGTAAAAACCATGCAAATGTCATAAGTGGACCTCAGACTACAGTATAAAATAATAAAAAAGCCAGTTTATGACTTCTTTTAAAGCCTCCGACACTGATAACAACAATACAACTGAATTGTAGTTCTATATTTAGAGAACAATTTGAACTTGAATCAGCTATTTGCATTTATGGATTTTTAAAATACTCAACATAATCAAACTAAATGTTTCAGGCTGCATTACAGTCTGCCTGTGGTTTTGAACTGTCTGAGATTAGAAGGCTAAATGATTCCCCTGTCATCTCCTTCTTTCATGATGACCCTAAACCTTAGATACACACACTCTCTCTCTCTCTTTCTCTCTCTCGCTCTCACATACATACACACTAGCCTTCTGAAAAGAGATTAGATTTTCGTATTAATGTCCAACAGTACATCATCAGTCCGACCACAAACAATATGGCCTGATTCACCTTACTGTGACTACTCATTACTTATCTCATTACTTATCTCATTTTTGGTGTCATACCCTTTGTCAACCATCATTTTCACTTCTTTTGTTCTGCTGTTGTAAGTAGTCATGATGTAGGAACGTAAGCTGATAAAAATAGTATGAAAATAATGAAACAGAACTGATGCAAAATGTATAACTTCAGGTTATTCTGGAAAATAACTGCTTGCTTGGAGAGTAAGAAACCATATGATTAAGATGTCAGTGGATTTGATGTCACAAACCTGGCAAAGTTTGCCATTTCCAGTGATTAGTTCTTCCTCATACCCTCTCATTATATCAACCCAGTACATTTTAAACAAAAAAATGTAATACATTTATAAAAAAATATATATATAGTTTCCTGGCGGACTGATTAAAACCAGTGCACCTGGAGTCCCAAGTGGAAGTGCAGCCAGGAAGTCTGATTGGACTTTGAGATTTTCAGTTTTGTTTGCAATATGCATCAGATGGTCAGTGAATAGAATGTGGGCAGACTGTAGGCAGTCTGTCTGAGACAGTGTTGGTTATCAGTATAAAAATGAGATCCTCTGGAACTAGATTTCTTATTCTATTATTAGTATTCCACCCCTGAGCTCTCACATCTGAACAAAAACTAATTCAAAAGCACAAATGGGGTTGTTTATTTTGAAGTTAAATCATGCGTGGTACTGTACCTCTCTCTGTTCACTACAGATCTTGCAAAGCCACTGAGCCCTTTTTTGACTGCCTGCAGTCTCGATTCCACACTTAGTGCACACCTTCTGCAACACAAACACGCATACCATTAGAACATGTCAAACAAACACACAACCTGATAACTACTGTAACATGCATTAAGATATAAGCGAAATGTGTTTTATTTTTCTTATATTGGCAAATAGTTTATTTTTCTTTTATTTTAAGTGTGTAGGGAAAGTATATTTAAATGTGTGTGCGCTTGTTTTAAGAAAAACGTTAGGAAAATAAATGTTATACTGTGATATCCTGCTATGATTGTGTTTTAGATTTAACAATCTTTCATTCAGTGAAAGGTGATTTTTTTTGTGCTCAAGACAACATACAGAGAAAGTGTACCACAATTCGTGCACCACAGTTTTTTTTTTTTATGATTACGTTTGATTTGATTTACCTGCAAATTTACCTGCAAGATAACTGGCAATGCCATTTTTTAATATGCTGAAGCAGAAATATGTCCACTCCACATTAAAATAAATTAAATTACAGCCAGAGATATTAGTGTGGACTCTGACGGCTTGGTTTTTAAGACTCAATTTGAAGGTGAGGGCTGCGATACGCTGTTGTAATAAGAAAAGAGAAAGAACCTTTAATCAGGCTTTATGTAATAGAAGACAAACACTAGACTGAAGTGCCAGTAATTTAGTTTTAGCAGACCTTCCATATACTTAAATTGCTTTGAGATGGAGTGAGCGAGAGAAGAACAGAGAGAATGTGAGCGAGAGGGCACAAAGAAATCTCTTCAATTTCCGTTAAATACTTCTAAAGATTCCTCAGTGAGTGAGAGCCACCTTTAAAGCTGCTGTAAGCGGTTTAATACCACGCATAAAATGTCCCTTCCGCTTGACAGATATCACTAAAATGGGTGTCTTGAGAAAACACACTTCACTCTGTGACAGCTCCAGGCTCTCTAAATGGAAAAAAATGAATCTGATTGCAGCATGCATGTCTTAGCCAATCAGAAAGCTTGGAGGCGGCCTTCTGTCAATGGCACGAGTTTAGAACAGTACTTTATTTTTTTCTCGTCTAAACAATAGTAATTGAAAGTAGTAGTGAAATAGGAGAAACAGCTACTCTTAAGAAGCTAACACTGATAATTATGGGAGATAACCATTGCAATGTTTGAGAATAAAATCCGATACAATTTTGTTAAAATAAGTTCAAACACTAAAAACGAAAATTAATCATTATAAAATGTCACAAATTAATTTAGACATCACTACATTAGAAATGTAAAATATAAGAGAAATTATATTCATTTTGAGATTATTATTATGTGTTTGTTTAAATATAATTTATATTATTAATTTTTTTTTTTTAAGATTTACTTTAAATAGACATTAGATGACCGCAAAGGTAATATTAAATGTAACAAAAGAGAAAATGAGCATGCACAACTAAATAATCAATATCAATCAATACAAACATAAAAAATGGTAAAACTTTAATTTTGGTAACCAATTCTTATTATTAAAGGTGCTATATGTTAAGATTTTTACTAAAGCATAAAAATACCATAATATGTTTGCAGATATTTAAGAAACATGCTAAGTTAACATACTTGTTTATCTGAAAAACAATGCTACAGTCAGTTATTCTCCTTTGAAAATGTGCATTCCGGGCCAGAATGTCAATCTTTGTTTTGGTTTGTAAAACCCGCCCACTGCCAGTTTACCCAATTGTATTTTGGCACCCCGGGTTGCCAGTTGGCGGAAAACACAGAGTATTTCATTTCATTCATCATCAAGTGTGCTCATTCCTGTTTGTGTCGTCAATCTGGCAACCTGTGTGTGCATTAAGTCTGAGGAGGAAGGGCCTGGTGAAAAAAAACCCTCTCCAATATTTTGAATTTGGACTGCAATACCTAAATCAACCATTCAGCGTCAATCCTACATAAAGCACCTTTAACAAGTTCCTTATTAGCATGCAGCGTACTAGCATACTAGCATACTGGCTGTTGTTTAGCAACTATAAAACACATATTAATGCCTTATTCTGCATGACCATATTTTAGATCCATTAATCCAACCCCATAACTGAACTTAATAACCACCTTACTATTGATAAGCAGTAAATTAGGAGTTTATGGAGGCAAAAGTCATAGTTATTGTTAATAGTGAGAATTGTTCCCTAAACTAAAATGTTAGCAACAAAAACTACTATGGTACTGATATACTGTGCATCTTTAGTCACACTTAGGGCCCTATTATACACTGTGCATCTTTAGTCACACTCAAGGCCTTATACACCCAGTGCAATGTGGCGTAAGTGTTTTTGCTAGTTTCAGCCCGGCACAGTTCTCATTTTCCTGTCCTGCGCCGCGTTGTTTAAAGAGCAAATGGATTTGCGCCCATTTTGGCGCCCATGGGTGTGCTGGTCTAAAAAAGAGGTGTGTTCCGGAGCATTGTTGGCGCATTGCTATTTTGAGGAACTGAAAAAAGACTGTGCCATAGACCAACTCAAACCTGGTCTAAAGTCTGGCGCAATATTCTTTCTTTGTTATTTAAAGAGCGCGTTATTAATGTGAGACTATAGGCGGGTACACAACCTCGTGTACACTTTGACTATTACACACACAGGGACGCGCAGCAGCACACAAACATTTTTAAAAATGTAAATAGCGAACCCGCCATGGCGCGAGCGCAACTGGGAGATGAGACTCTGATTGGTTTATTGCACATTACACCCAAAAAACACCCATTACTCATTAAGAGAATAGGGACAACCCGTTTAGACCATGCGCCCGGGCGCCAACAGTTTTCCCGTCGTTAAACTAGCAAAAGTGGATCCGGACACACCCTGAGTGCACCTGCGCCGTGCGCTTTAGACCATGTGCTTGGTCCGGATCCACTGTGTTGATGGATGATAAAACGTCAGCCCTTCAACAGCATATCAACCATCCAAACCAGACTAGCAACTTGCTAAAAACCACTCCAAAGACTTAAGCAAGAGATTTCCAGCCCTGATACCGTACATTTTCTCTATAAATCTGGTAATTTCGGCAATAACCAACTATCAGTTTCCATATGGTACAGTATATGATCAACACAGTCTATAACACAGATGGTTATTTATTGACTGAACACAGAAGCATTACCAATCCAATAATAATAATAATGATCAATTCATTAACTTCCCCTGCATGTCTAGAAACAGCATCTGTTGAGAATGATCACAGTTCATGAGAGAGCAGGAGTGATGTGAACTCAGGGTTTCTAGAACAGATGCTCTGTCCTCACTGGCACAGACCTGCTGTTAAGGACCTCATTCAGTCTTTAGCACTTCTTAGTCCTGTGTCAAGTCACAGTGTGTGTCTGTCTCCAAATAAACTACTAACTGTAATCCGAGGTTCAGTGGAAAGTATCTGTCTTATGCCACAATGTGCAATATCAGAACACTACAGCAGTGTTTCAGTTACACACTTCCCCCTTGTGGTCACACTGAGAACAAGACAAAGTTAAATCAATATTTGTAATGGCATGCTACATTAGGCAATATATTATATTTGAGATGTATATTTGTGCATACTACCATACTACTTAAAACCTAAAATAATTGTAGGCCAATGATTTGGGGTTTTCCTCAGAAATGTTTTTTTTTTTTTTTTTTTTTTTTTGTGGAATAGCAGTGTTGTATTTTGGGTCACATAAGGTCTGAAGCACATTATTTGAAGATTGAGATTTTCAATTAGTATCCCATACAATAAATTACACACCATCTTAACTCAAACATCAATATTCATATTCCAGGATTGATTGTGTGCAGTGTTATATTGTTTATGTTGTATACTACCATTTAAAAGCTTGGGGTTGGAAAGATTTTTCAACATTTTTGAAATAAGTCTTTTATTCTCACCAAAGCTGCATTTATTTGAGCAAAAACAAATTTAAATAGTAACAATTTGAAATATTATTATATATTTTTTTAAATAATATTTTAAAATGGAATTTATTGTTTTAATGGCAAAGCTTACTTTTCAGCAGTCATTACTCCAGACTTTAGTGTCACATGATCCTTCAGAAATCATTCTACTATGCTGATTTGCTGCTCAAGAAAGTATCTGATGAATAGAAAGCTCAAAATAACAGAATTTATTTAAATGTATTTTTTAACAACATTCACTGTCAATTTAATAAATCCTTGCTGAATAAAAGTATTAACTTCTTTCTAAACACACACAAATAAATAAATAAATAAATCTTACTGAACCCAATCTTTTGAATGTGTTCAACCAAACCTATTCTCTTAAAAGTTGGAGACCAGGACAGGAGACATTAAAGTTTATCAGGTATTCTTATAAGCTATGATGTGACAACTCAATAAAAATTGTTTACATTAGCCTTGGGGCAAGATGAGTGTATGACCATAAAAACAAAAACTAAAATCTGTAGAAACAATGCACCATCGCGTAGATTTAAGGAGGCAAAGAATGGAGTATTAATCCTGGTTATTTATTTATTGTTTCAGATGGTTATGACCATTATATCTACCAGTTCTAATTTGAAATGCACATAAATCTTAAGGTGTGTTACTTTTTAAAAGAATAAGTGAGATAACACTGGCACAAAAGTTGCAATTACTTCAGTTTAAGGCATTATAAGGGAAAACCTATATAACTAAGCAAAATAATGTAAAGATAACATGGCTCATCTTACCCCAATCTGCCCTAATGTGAACCACACATTAATCACATATCTAAATCCACCATTCCAAAACCCATAAGGGAAAATGTGAGTCATTCTCTCCAGAACTCTTTTACTGAAGTATATAGTATATACATATGTATTGTGCACAGTATGCATATTTTCTGGATGCAAAGAATGCCTATATGACTTTTGGACTGTCCTTAAATGTACAGATCTTTGCTGCCACTATGTGGTGTCTTAGAATTACTGCATGAGCCCACATATTGTTACTACATGGACATGACTAAGCATACTTGTAAAAAGCAGTGAGTGTGAAGGGTAGAGAACATCATGTTAAGAAGATTTTGACCAGTTTGTACCATGCAGCAGTCCAAACAGAGGACGGACGAAGAGCTCAGCAGACCAAACACCTCTCCACACAGCAGACACTGTGACAGGCCGTTTCCCACAGCAGATCTCCTCATGTTCTCCAGACGCTCCACTAGACGCCTGAAACACACACACACATCTTTATGTTTAGGTTTTATTAAGAACAGAGATGTTGTATGCTGTAATGTGTTTTATATGTATAAATTACCTTATTTTATCTAATTTTTTGGCAATAATGTGATCTAACCAAAGCTCAGGTAACAATAATGGTTAACTCCTATTACCCATTTTATTTATAAACACTTTCATTTAGTAAGTATGCAATAAAGCATCCTTTTATTCAGCAAATATGTATTTAAGTAAATTTAAATTATCAATTATTATAAAGATATTTATAATGTTACAAAGATTCAAATAAATGCTGCTCTTTTGAACTTCCTACAAAAGAATCCTGAAAAAAGTATCTCATTTCCATATAAAATATTAAGCAGTACAACCACAAAATTGGTCGAAGTTGATGAGAATTTTTTCATGAACTTCAAATCAGCATATTAGAATGATTTCTGATGGATCACGTAATTCTGAAGACTGGAGTGATGGCTGCTGAAAATTCAGCTTTGCCATCACTAGAATAAATTACATTATAAAATATATAAACTTAAAATATTTCACAATATTATAATTTTTACTGTATTTTTATGTATCAAATAAATACAGAATTCTTTCAAAAACACTGCAAAATACAACTGACCACAAACTTTTAAAAAGTGTTGTTTTATATATATTGGAGGGCCACTAAGACCCCCAAACAAAAGTCATATTTTTTCATGTGGCATTTTAAACACTTTTTAAAACATCAAGTAGAAATCTTGTTTATAACATCAAACATCAGATTTGAAGCGTTTATCTGACCGGACACTGGGTGACAAGGCAGAAAAAGGTATTAAAAAGCATAAATGTGCAAGCATTTAACAGCAAAAAGGCGGATAAAGTCTCACCCAATCCGGTGTTGCTCAAGGATCTCGAGCTGCTCAGCGCGGTGGATGACACTCATGATGAGATCCAGCTCTCTTTTCTCAAGTGTCTGAGCTTTCCTCTGTCTCTCAGATCGAAATGTGTGGATGGACCAGCCTGTACATAACCTGAGTGGAATACAGACACAAAAAAATCATACATCAGAAATCAATCACTATGACTGTCTTTTCCAACACACTCATTACATTAAGTGATTTGAAGAATGACATGCTGAAATGCAATTTGTGCAACAGATTTAAACAAACAAACAAAAACTTACTTTGCTCTAAGCGCTAGTTGTCTGTCACTGGGACAGACCCAGTGTTCATTCTCACTGCCAAATATTGTTTCTGTCATATTTCACTATGGAGCTGTAACAGATCAAAAGGACAAGTCTAAAATCATTATGAGAATAATCAGGTGAATTAAAATATGAAAAAACAGAAGCAATATATAATAGGCTTCAGAATGTAATTGTTTCTGAGCGTTAATATAAATAAGCATTCACCTTCAGCGTCACAGCCACTCATTGGCTTTGACAGGTGTTAGCTGTTGGTTGTGATAAACCTTACATTCAATTATGTAAAAGTGGAAGGACGCGGCTCAACTGATTACTGGATTATTCATCTCACAACACCTGCCAAATGACAGTTTCAGAGACCAAACACGAAGAGATATTGTGCAGTCTAAACACAATACTTAATGATGAACATAATACATTTTCTTAAATTGAATTGGACTGTATATCCGTTCCTATGTTCTGGTACTGCATGGATCCTATTTAATTAATAATTGATGAGTTACATCCAAGTTAAATGAAAGGGGTTGTGTAACAGAAACAATCCCAAAAATAACATGTTTATCAAATAATATATGTGTACAGTACACATACACACACGACATGTATACATATACTGTACATATATATATACACACACAGTATATATATATATATAAGGGGTTGTGATAATATATATAATCAAATAATAATATATATATATTGTGTGTGTTGTTTTTTTTTTTTGTGTGTGTGTGTGTGTGTGTGTGTGACAAACACTATAATAGGTATTAATTTTGGAGGACATGAGGTGATGATATATATACTGGAGAAACACAGTCACATTCAAATTTTTTTAAGAATATTATTGAAATAACTTATAAATTCTACATTACAATGATTAGAAATGTATATATCAATAATAATAATATAATAATAAATGCTTATTTATATAAATGTAAGTGTAAATATACTGTATATTTGGGAAACCTCACTATTTTTAGAGTAAGAAACTTAATTACAAATACCTTGTATTTGTAAGAATATTATTGAATTAATGTATATAAATCATGTTTTCAAATGATATAATAGATATTTATTATTATTGTTGTTATTGTGTGTGTGTGTGTGTACGTGTCTGTCTGTATTTACATATCATAACATTATTATGTAGAATTATTATAATTATGATAGTAGTAGTAGTAGTAACGATGGGGACGTCATGTCATTTAAAAAAAAAAAAATTATGTTGTGGTAAAGCAAACAGATGCTGCTAAGATATTTACTGTTGAAACATTCATGACATTCAATGCATGATAAACTTTCTGTATTTATATACATCAAACACATATACCGTTTTGTGCACAGGTTTAAGTCAGTTAAAGCACTTGCTCACTTCTCTTTCACTCTCTCTGTAACACAGACACAATCTACACATTTACGCCTAAGCGAGGCCGTGTCTATTTACATTTCCATGAGAACTCCTGCTCTTTATTTGGCTCTGTTGCACAGGCACAGATGACGACAGCTCCAGCAAACTACTTAGTTACACTAGCAGACTTCACAGTATAGCATTTCCTCTCAAGCCAATCACTTTATTTCTAGAAAACCCTCACTGATAACCAGTAGGGAATTCATTCAGAGAAAATACTTACTCATCTAACTACTGTTTTTAACCTGGGATACAATATGACAAAACCAGCAATCCATTCCCTCAAAGAAAACACCCATGTCCTCTTGCTTGCTTTAAATGGCACAGAAAAAGGATAGGCACAGTCTTTATTACATTAACTACAGGTCTCTGACTTCAGGCAAGGCACCTTTTTAAGACGTCAACATTCTGGCAACCATTCAAGTCTAATCCACTTAAAATCAGTTAGCAAACAGGCGCAGGCATAAAAGAAAGACTGTTTACCTTACAAGAGAACAGATAAAGTGGCGTTACTCTGGCAGTCTCTCACCATGAGAAAGTGAGAGTAGAGGAAATAAGGCGATGGAGGAGGAGGAAACTCCTGATTACACTGATCTCAGATCAGGTTTGCTGCCTCTCTCGCAATGGATCAGGTCACATGACCTGAGCACAATCCAAAACATCCTGCTCCTCCACTTACTAAAGTGATTGAATAAAGAAACAACATAGGTGCTAGTGGCTAAAGGCTTTACTATTTACCTGGTCTTTAAAAATCACAGTAATCTCATTCGCTAGGTCACTAAATCGTTTAGAATAGAATATTAAGTGATGACAACATTGTAAAATTTCTTGTGGAATAAGTATGTTCACTGATGGCCATGCAATTAAGCTGCATGGGAGCACGCCAGATGCAAAGACTGCATCTTTATGAAAAATGTCTGAAGCACCCAGTAAATAATTATAAATGAATCTTTACATAACTTTAAGTTAAAGCTGCTCTGTGATGATTTGTGCTACTCTGTCAGATGTTGCTACCTCCCATTGAAACAGTAGGTAGCACAATGCGACAACAAAAAATGCTACCCATCAGAATATGCTTTATTAACACATACCCCAACCATAAACCTACCCTTACAGTAATGCAAATACAGTAATTATGTGTTGTTCAGCATGAGAAAATTGATGCAATATTGAAGTGCACATGCACATTAAGCCCTGGTAGGACAATCTGACGGGTATGAAATGTCAGGACACTGGCTTAAAATTCAGTGGGGCAAAGCCAGACTAAATTTATTATGGCTGCTCAGGCCCACCTCAGCCCCTAGTATGAAAGTATACAGTTGTAATTGCTGCATAAATGCATTCAAACCACCTCCGAGCAGCATTAATGTCTGAGTGAAGACACCTAAATGCCACTACAGGAGTGCTTCTGTGCCACCATTGAAGTGTAAATTTGGTATAATATAAGAAAACATAAAGCAGCTTCACGCAGCCAAGTTAAGGATGCCCTGTGCCTGCTCAAAATTCTGTGTAAAGACGTAATGCTGCATAAAAGCCAGAATAAATTATGCCTTCTCTAACCCACCTCAGCCCTAGTATCAAAGTGTATGGTTATCAATGCTACGTAAATGCATTTATGCCACTTCTGAGCCGCATTAAACAGTTTGTGTAAACATACCTAAATGCCACTTCAGACGTTTCTATGTGCCACCAATGCAGTGTAAATTTGAACAGCATTAAACAGTCTGTGTAAAGACACCTACTGTACATGGCACTTCAGAAGCACTTCTGTGCCACCTTTGCAGTGTAAATTTGGCATAATAATAAGAAAACATGAAGCATCTTTACAGTCAAGTTAAGGCTGCTCTGCACTTTCTCAAAGTCTGCAATGGTGCATAAAAGCCAGGCTAAATTGCGCCTGCTCTGACCCACCTCAGTCCCTAGTATCAAACTACTGTATAAAGGTGCAATTGCTGTGTAAATGCATTTATGCCACCTTTTAGCACCATCAAACAGTCAGTGTAAAGACACCTAAATGAAACTTCAGAAGTATTTCTGTGCCACCTTTGTAGTACATATCTGGCATTATTCCAAAAAACTACTTGCACCCAATAACTTCAGTTTTACTAGCTTGTTTAATAATGGCAGAAATTCAGTCAATAAAAATTTCAAGCCAATAAAATTACGGTAAAAAGAAAAAGAAAGTATCTGTACACTTGACCACACTTATAAATATATGAACATCACGACCAAGTGTTGTTTATTTACAAGAGAAATAGCGCAAACACACATTTCAAACAAAACATTAAGTTTGCTTTAAGTGACACAAACAACACATAAAAGGTTTTGCTTTATTTTGATAGCTGATAAAACAACAACAATAAAAGTTTTGCAACCCTTTCTAGCTGGGTCGTGTTTAATATCATGAACTATACTTGTGATTACACACTAGAACACCTGTGTGAAAGTGAGGTGAAATTACTTACAAAAATACAATAAAATCACACTGACACCAGATGCTTAGAAACAAAAATGGCTCAAAAAAGAAAGTGAAGTTAGGTGAAGTTGTCCCACATGCTTTAAAATCTCTGCGAGCTTGAATTAAACCAGCGAATTTGACAATTTCACATTTATTTTGTTCAAAAACAACAGTTTTATTCCCAACCAAAAACACGTAAAGGAAAACAAACAGATGGTCTAAACACAACAAGAACATGCCTTACCTGTCCTTGAGACGTGATTTTTCCAATGGAAACCACCAGCAGGAGTTATTTATTTTCCAAATTCCTCTCAGCAGTCAGACACAAACCCCCAGTCACTGGCAGGGTCCAAGCTGCGCACGCCCAAAAATGTAGCAGGTGTCACAGAAAACACCGTAATCTCATGGATAATGGTGTGAAGAGGTGTTTATTGTGTGAGCGCGTGTGCTTGGAGGTTTGGTGGCCTCTTTGGAGGACAGCCACGCAGTAGTTTATCTCCAACAACTCTGTAAAATGAGTGCGAGGGGAAAATCTGAGGTCACACCTTCCCACCGCAGCAGATGCTGGAGAGCTGGCCACGTGCTCCCTCCCGGGCAAACGCGCGCAGGTTTCCAAGGTGAAAAGAGGAAGTACACGTGTGTACTTTATTTATTTGTTTATTTATTTTAATAAGAGAGACTATCTTTGTGTTAAAACTAAACACAAAAATACAGTCAACGTCAAAAGGGCGTCTGTTGTCACTTTGGGTAGGATGTGAAACAAAATACAGAGACGCCAGGTGCAGCGGTGCAGAACATATAACCAGTTTAGTTTTTAACTAAATTTCGTTATTAATAAGTCACCGACCAACCTGGAAATATTGGAGCACAAACAAACTGTGGGCATCTGTGAATTGCTACCTGCCAAGAGGCCTGTGTCTCTCCTGGGTATCTTAGCAACAGGCACTTCTGAAAAAGTACAGGCAACACACACACACACACACACACACACACACACACACACAGGAGCAGGAAAAACCACTGATCTATAAAACGCAATTTGCAATCCAGTCATTATATAGATCAGCGGGGAAAACATACTTGGGAAGCAGCATGCTCTGCCACCGATAATATCGGTATTCGAGAAAAGAGAAAAAACAGATGTACAGTTTGTGAGAGAGTTTCTTGTTCAGACGTCTAAACATAAACAACAGACAATGTGCTTCTCCTGAGGTGGGATCTTACTATTCAAACATATCTGTCAAACGTTTGAGTGAATGTATGTTTATCAATCTTAATTGTTTGAATCTATAATGCAAATATATAAATGGAAGTTGAAACTCTAACTCAGGGCAGGCCAAGCAATATACAACATCCAGATATGCTAAATATGATATATAGTAAATCTTTAACACATATTTTAATATTGCGAACATATTGGAGAGACTGTTTGTTTGTTTGTTTTGTTTTGTTTTACAGAAATATTTAAAGACTACCAGAATAAATAAATACAAATAAATTTCAAACCAAACTTTATATTCATCAAAGATTCTTGATGAAATGTATTGCACAGTTATGGTTTTCAAGATTGATAATAAAAGGTCCAATTCAGCTTATGATTTCTGAAGGATCATGTGACACTGAAGACTGCAGTAATAACTACTGAAAATTTTAGCTTTGACATCACAGGAATAAATGACATTTTAAAATATATATTTAAAAAACTGTCATTTGAAAATGTAATAATATTTCATAATAATCACGTTTTACTGTATTTTTGATCATGTCAGTGCAGCTTTGAGATTTTTTTCAAAACATTAAAGAATCGTGTGTGTGTTTTAAGCTGTGGTTTTGAATGTTTCTTAAAATGTATGATTGTTGTGAAAATTATTATTCAAACAACATTTTAATTTCACCATATTTTAGCTATTGTAAAAACAAGTTAACACAATAAAACCACACTGTAATACATTAAAAAGTAGACTTTAAATGAAAAGATAAAGACAAGGGTATTTTTTCATAAATTTCTATTATATTGTATTTTTTTTTTTTTTTTTATTGATTAATATTTATTAAATATTTATTGATCGAAAAAATTGATTGATTTTTTTTTTGAGTGAATGTATTTATTTTAATTTTTTCTGTACGAATTGTAATGTGTTTTATAGTTTTATTGTTTACATTTGAAAATCAGTTTCAACATGCCAAAACATTTTTTTTTTTTTTTTTTTTTGGTCAATATCAGTGGAAATGTTCAATAGCTGTTTTCAGTCTAATTTTTTACATTACACCTCTACAAACTAAATCCCAGCATGAGACATAAAAAAGTGTGACAAGTGCACAGTTACAACAATAAGTCACTTAAATTAAAAAAAACTATTTGACACGTATATTGTTGCTTATTCATCCGATAAAGTAGAAAGTAAATGCTGAAATGTCAAGCTCTCATTCCTCAGGTAAACCAGCTGCGGCAGCCATCAGATCTGTTATTGACAGAAAACACAATTAGTTACGCCCAGATGGTCTTCAACAGAATGGAGTGCATCCGTCATGCCCTCCACACAAAACCAACCACTTCAGTTTATAACACGCTCTCTGCTTCTAGCAAACTGAGAATACTTTGCTTTCCATTTTCCACTAATGGATGTCACATTGTTTTATTATTAACCTTGATCTAGTAGATTAGTCAAATAACAATATTAGATTAAATTAGCGTTATCATGAAGCAAGAAAAAAACCTGAACCATGAAATTGGTCTTTAATAAGACAAAACACCAACGACATGAAGTCAGTGTTATCTCAGATTTTATTCAGCAAAGCATGTGCCTACAATATCCTACAAACAGAACAAAAACAGAGGGATTGTCCTCATACAAACAGGTCAGCAGGTAAAACATTTACAATCATGCATCATGACGAGTCGAAGGGCTCGTGACGCCTCTCGCCAACACGAGGGAACTGGCGAGAGTGTGCGCCGCAAGTTAAGACAAGGAAAGGACCTTCTACCACTTTACAAATACACTTCACTCAAATGCTGCGAGCCCAAAGGAAGGACGAGGGGAAGATCAATATGATCTGAGCATCAGACAGCATCCGTGGAATTCGTTGTCATTTTCCATTGTCCTCCAGCAGCACTGAAAGGCCAACTTTAATGATCACAGAAATTATGCATTATGAAGCAGAATGCTCTCACAATCAGAAAGGCTCCTTCAGACATCAGAACGGTTTGAACTGATCTCACGATCCCAAAAAGAAACTAGACATGACCAAATGTCTCAAAAAAAGTCCAAACACAGTTAAATGTACAAATGCAAGATATTGCTATTCAAAGAGGTTTCAAAGCATGTAATCATTTTCTTGAAAATCTATCAAACTAGTTATTGTAGGATGGATTTGGCGTGTTCGCTCTAATACATCAACAGATAAAGCACAAGTGAATTCCACTCTTCCCCAACCAATACTGATGTTTTGACTGTACGTAAGGTTTTATTTCAATTTAAAATGAATACAGTAGGTTGAACCAAAGGAGGAAATGGGTCTTAAATATAAAAGACAGTGAGGTGAACATGGGTGACAGTGCAAAGGCACATTAGTGGTTTGATGCTTGTTTATTATGGGCTTTAATATAGGGCGAAAGAAGGGGAGTGCTGATGAGCTGTTGATGATTGAGTTTTGGAGGTTAAGTGGTTAAGCAAGTCATGATGGAAAAATGCATTCGTCGATAAAGAGCAGTGAAACTTTGTAGGTGGAGAGGACCAAATAGAAGCTTGAACTAGACAGAATGGAGGAGGAAAGCACTCTCTTGTTATATGTCTCATGCGATATGATGATGATATGCATGTCATTGGGTGGAAATGAAAACCTAATGACAATAAGAATAACAAAATAAGATTTGGAAGGCAAAAAGACAGGTCAGACATTGCACTAAGATTTAAAAAAAAAACATGCGTATCAAATGAGGCATGAAACAAAACAATAAAAAAAGGCAACACATTGGATGGTAGAGAAAGGTTACAAATGGTTTTTTAAAAACAAAACTGGAAAACGAAGACCGGTAATGTGATTACAAAAAATATCTACAGTAATGATTTACATTTTTTAAACTACAATGTTAAATGTACAAGAGACTGATAATTTGCTGATTTTACAAATACATTCATTTGAAGTGTTCAGAAACATGAAGCCAAAGCCATTAATCATTGTGTTAATTCAGATTTCAACAAACAAATCCATCGATCCAAGAGCAGGCGTCTTATCTCGACTCACTAACACGGTGACATTCAGAGTAAGATGTTTTATGTTTTTATTTGCTTTTAAGAGGAATTTAATCAAGCGCTGTGTCAACTTCCACTCAGGTATCTCATTCAGACATGTTTACAATAAAACCACAGTGGGTTCCGATGATAAAAGCAGCGTGTCATACAGAAGTCAGCGGTTATCTCTAGTAGAACTCGTCCAAAGATCACGGTACATGGCAGAGATCCACACATCTTCCTGTCCTCAAAGAGGAATCAAAAGATACCACTGCAGAATCTGCACTGGACACATATGAAAGGGTTGGCTAAGACAAAGAGACGAGAGGAATGACAAGGCAAAGGTCACTTCCAGAGAAATCAAACAGGAAGGGTTTTGATCAAGAACACAAAGAGCGAGCGTGAAAAGAGATCGGATTTAGTGGAGGTGATATTGCCCATCTGAACATCTCTAGTCAGTCACTGTCCTCTGTTGATACGGGATATACTGAACATATAGAGGATGGCACAGGGTGCAGGGGGAAGCTCAGGCAGACTGCTTCTGTACTGAATTAAGAGTCCTATAATTATTTACACAGTAGATACAGGCACTTAAAAATCTTTGGTTGGAGTGTCCCAACATTGCAGAGTAATGCATTCACAGAGCTTTTTTTTTTTGCACCCTTCTCCTGGGTTCAGTAGGCAACATGTAGTTTTCTCACTTCCCTTTCCGATATGCTTCGGTTCAGATGTCCACCTTCAAGCCCATTTATCCCGCAGACAAGGACACCTGTGTGAAAAACAGGCACTTTTTGAATTCAGCTAGTGCACTTGTTTGTTGTGAGCTGGATGACGACATCATGTCAGCAAATGCACAACTTCTCTACTAGACTGAGTTTAACTTTAACTAGCAGACTAATCACACAGATCATCTCATAGACCAAGTCATACCTTTTCTGGACAGAAATCTGGGTTGTTCTGTCGAACTTTGCCTGGCCTGCCCTTGATGACTGCATAGCAGAACATTGTGATGACCATCACAAACAGGAAGTAGCTGGTGTGCATGAGGTGTAGGTTAATGAGAGAGCGATCGTCCTATCGGGAAAGAGAGTGCACGCTTGAATTGTAGTGAGGATATGACAACTTACACAACACAACTTGCCTCTGTGTTAAAGTTTACAAAAAATGTATAAATCAAAAAAGTGATATCACTTTTTAATACAGGTATATTATACCGGGAATAAAAAAGTATACATTTACAAATCAATTAATAAAATATAGGGTAAATAGCAGGTGAAATAAAAAAAATAAATAAATTAAGAGACTGGGTCATGTGCTTGTCTGTGCAGAACTCACCAGCACTATGCTATCATTTTCATCTGACAAATTCAAAGATTTCTATTTAAAGCAATATAAGAAGTAGTAGAATATATATAATATATATATATTATATATATATATAATATATTTTTTTATACATTTATACTTTTATATATAAACTTCTTTTTACATTTTACTTTACATTTACTAAGTGTTCAATACGACCCTCCAACTGATTTATTCAATTCATGGGTTTAGGCATTATTTACACATGATAGACACAATGGATTATTTTGATTTTGGACTATCGTTAGAATCTGCTGTAAATAATGATGTGCTATTTTCCACGATCTGAGCATGTTTCATGAAATGACAAGGATAAAAACCATGTGAAAGTTATAACATAAGCCCCTTTCACACATACAGTCTTTACTGGTAAATTACCGGTGAATTAATATTAAGAGATCATGTGTGAGCAGGACCTTTTCAAAAATACTGGTAAATTTGTTCTGGCAATTGACTGGTATAAGAAGTTGTAACATTACCAGTAAATTACCAGTTACAGAGATTAACAGTATGAGAGTATGAGCTGATGTGAGATGTCTACTCTGGGCCAATCATAAACATTCGGACTCGATAAAGCAACAACAACATGTAAAAAGATGATAGACAATTAATTCAACTGAAACCTTTTCAATACAATCAAATTTGTGTGTTGCTAAGTGGTTGCTAGGCGTTTTTGTCTGCTATACATTAGTACTGTTCTTTCACAAGACATTTAAAAATTACACAGATGTTTTAATATCATTGCTGAAACACTCACATCTGGAACGATGACAGTGAGCTTGGGATTCAGTGTGTGATATACTTTCCCAATGGCACCTTTGTAACACCAGAACGGGTTGTACTCCTGTGTGTACTTCGTGTCTGAATCTCGTGCTGTGGTGAAAATCTTGTACCAGGAAGTGGCATTGCTGTAGGTCTCTGGGACACAGTGAGGCGGCTGCCTGCAGAGGATTATCAAAACTAGGCATGAATTAATCATTCTAGATGAAGGAAACTCCAATTAGGACCCTTAAAATAAAAACTAGCCTCAGTTATGCAACACAAAACTGCACTATGCTGCACGTCTACTATGTGCCCTCTGTGTATGTTCTTTTTGTTTTGGATTTCTGGGTCAGTTAAAGGAATAGTTTCCCCCAAAAATGTAATTTTGCATTAACTCACCCTCAGGCCATCCAAGATGTAGGTGACTTTTTCCTTCAGTAGAACAGTAAAAGAACATTTTTAGCTGAACCATGGTGATTCAAAAAATGCAAGTCAGTAGCTACTGGCACTTAAGAGTAAAAAACAAAAGCATATCAGGCAAGACAAAATTAATACCTGTGACTCCTCCTGACAATATATTGAGGTGCGATTAAGCGAAACGATTGGTCTGTACAAGAAAAATAACATTCAAAACATTATTACTTGAAATTCATAGCCTCCGTGAGCAGGTTCTTTCAGACAGTTTGCTTCAATGAACTGGTTCAAATAACTGATTCACCAGTTTGTTTACGTAATCATGCAATGTCACATATAAGCAATTATATTACTAAAACACCCAATAATGATATGAAATGTGGATGTTTTACATGTCTAAAGCATATAAAGTGAATAAACTAGTCTTAATCACCTTACCCTTTTTACATTAACTATGAGAAACCATAAAACTTTCATTTCTCCTCTTCATTTGAGTGTTAGTTTCATACATGCTTGTATCATCAACTCAGTTTTTTCAGTTCGAGTAACTTGTAGATCTGTGCTGCTCGAGCTGCAAATTGTTTCAGATGGTTCAGTCCAATTTGGTGAACTGGTTCATCCAGTTCACTTTAAAGAACCGGTTCAAAACAATGATTCGTTTGGGAACTGGACATCACTCCAGATGGTTTCCCTGAGGCTATAGATTAATATGGCAATGGTTGTAAATAATCTTCAGTTTTCTCACACAGATCAATCGTTTTGCTTCATTAGACCTCAATATATCGGCAGGAGCCACAGGTATTAATTTCGTCTGACCTGTGTATGCTTTTTTGACTCAAGTGCCGGAAGCCATTGACTTGCATTTTATAAATCACCAAGGACCATGGTTTAAACTTCATATAAAAAAAAATTCTTTACTGCTCTACTAAAGAAAACAAGCTAGGCTACATCTTAGATGACCTGAGAGTGAGTTAATTAACAGCAAATTTTGGGGTGATTTATCCCTTTAAACACTCATTTCGGATGTCTTAGTTGCTCAGCACACACAAAAAATAAATAATTTACAGAGAAAATACACAGATACACAGAACCTATGGCAAAAAGCCCATATATTTTCAAAAAGCCCATCATACCAGGCATATTATAGAGAACTAAAACATGCATATCCACTATATATAAAATTTTATTATTTTAACTTTTTTTAATTTATCCACATCTACTTATCTGGCTCAACGTACAGTGAACGAAAGCTTTCCTTCTGAATGCTAGAACAAATATTACTAATATTTACTAATATTACTAAAATCTTCCAGCATCCCTGCAACCCCACACAGGGCTTTGCTTTGACCTTCGCAAAGGCAAATCAGTCATTCATTGTCAGAGTAAAAAAAGTTACTTGTCCGGGGGAAAAAAAAAGAGGTTTTTTTTGCCGCATATGTAATTTATTCTGAAGCAACAGTCTCATCAGTGCTCTATCAGGTATTACTTTAATCGGCATATTTGTGATATTGCCTTAAATTGATTGCTGTTACACTTTTTAACTTTATGAAGGACAATATTTTCCTAACCTGATTAAATGTACATGTCACCATTTACGTCAAATTCTTAAATTTGATCAATACATTAAGTTAGAATAATAAGACACTTTATAGTTAAGTTTAAGTTAAGTATACCACTGCAGAGGAAACACAGAAGCTGCATCGAAAGTGCCATTTAGATGTATTTACTCAGACTGTTTAATGAAGATAAGAGGTTCCATAAATTAATTTACTCAAAATTGCAGATGCATAAATAATGTTATTAGATTAATGTTTTACTCTTTTGACATACAAATATGAAACGTTGGAAAAATGCAATGATACTTTTAAATATAAAATTAAACCACCAGTAGGTGGCGGCAAGTCACTGTCTTAATGAGTGAATCATTGATTCAACCGATTCGTTCAAACGGCTGATTCATTCAATAAATTAAGTCTTTATGAATAGCTCACTGAATCATTGACTCATTCAAAACTGCTGAATCATTAAGTAACAAACACTGTTGTGTGTTGGCTCAGAGATGCACGACTGTTCTGCTGTGTTTCAGATTAGAACTATTTTCATTAGCGAAATGGAGCAAAAACGATCAATAATGTGTCTAAAATGGAAGTCAGTTAATATTACTTGTTTATTGAACTAAAGTAGTATAAAATCAATATCACATTTGCAATCATGCTGAAAGTCGGAAAAACATCACTCTTGGTCATGTGATGTTGCATATATTATGTAGAATAGTTTTTTTTTTTTCTACCGCAGTATGTTTGCTCATGTTTGTTTCTTTGTGTGTGCTGTTGCGCTTATAGTTTTGATTTCTCCGCGTGTCAGACAGACTGCACGATCCTCAACTGATGCAAACTTGATACTGTCAATACATTATCCGTTATTAGTCACCGTTTACACTGAAAGTAATAAAATCTGAATCATTCTCGCCAAAGTTTCCGTGCTGCCCTAGTTATTGTTTGTTATTAATAATTTTAATCAGGTTACTTGTCCGGTTGGGCAAGTACAATTCTCTTTTACTTGCCCCTTCACAGAATCCACTTGTCCCGGACAAGCGTTAATATCGACCCCTGACAGAAGACAAGTGGACAGACATCCTGATATAGAAGTAAAAAATATGCACAAAAAAATTTGAGGTGATTTGGGAGATGTTTGTATGGACACTTACACTGTGACTGGGAAGACATTACTTGCTGCTGTGATGGTCAGACAGGTGCTGAAGACCATCTGCTCACAACGACCATGCAGAACGCAGTCATCTGAGTTCCAGGCTACCGGCAGAGTGAAAGTGATGTTCATCTCTTCATGGGCCTCTCTGCCTTTAATGACAAACACACCCACACAGTGTCAGCATGTTCTGCAAAACAAAGGGAGCTTAGAAGTGCCTGCAAGTGATATCTAGAAGGTATTCAGCTTGGCCTCTCTCCCACTGTTATCCCTTTGTTCACAATGGACCATTGTTTTAACTGGACTACATTCAGCCACAACACCAGTAGAGAGGGGGAAAAAAAAACATCACAGTGCCGACTTTCCAATCTGATCTGTTTAACTAACATAGACAAGGCCAACAAGGCTGAATTCTGCTTAAAATTCCTAAATATGCTCATTGTGAATTTCACTACAGCAGTCTAGGGCTTTCTCCTTTGAGAACAAATATAATGTTATCATAATATGTCATACATTACTATTCAAATATGAGGTTAGTAAGATCAATGAAATTAATGTGATGACATTTGTTACAAAAGATTTTCAAGTTATAAAAATTTCCATTTCAAATAAATGCTGTTCTTTCAAACTTTGTTCATCAAATAAATGCAGCCTCGTTGAGCATAATAGACATTTATACATCATACGGCATAACAGACATCCATGAATGCCTTTTCAGCTAATAAAGTACAGCCGACAACACAACGTGTAACAAAGATGTCTGGGTTTGTGTTTTTCTCTAGAGGGAGAGGAAAAATATAAAAATATGATCTCAATCACAAAATGCTGTATGCCACAGAGAAGGTGCCATTGCTGTTTTACATATAAATTTGAATCAGAAAGTTAAGTTCACGTCCTGTGGGTCAAGACACAATTTCATGATGGTGCAGCAGACACAGCATAAGGAAGAGATGGGCCAGTATGATAACTTTCTAACTGATTTGCATCCGGAAAATGTATTTTCCTCACATACCCGTTAGCCAGACGGATTTTATTTTTAGCATGATTTCAACTGAATTAGATAAATATATCTATGATTTCAGAATGTTATTTAAACATAAGTGTGCTTTAATGGTCTTTCCCTACTGAAGGATATAACTGTACACATTCAAACATAGGTAGTCTCCAATCAAGGAACTGCAAACTTCTTAGTGCACAGTACAAATATGCAAGTGGGGAAACAGTCTATGTGAAAAACAGCAAAAAAAAAAGCTGGTAAAATCAATGACCCCATGGAGGTGTGTTAACATATGGCACACGTCCAAGTTAAATTTCCACCAAAAACCCACACTCAGGGAAAAAAAATAGAGACATACCAGCAAGGCCAACTTGCTGCCCAAGCACACTGGCATAAAGGTGGGTAATATTGCGTGAGTAGCCCCCAAATGGCCTCAGCGGATCCAGTGTCAATGTGATGGGCACAGAGATGTTGATCAGACCCAGGTCCTCCAGCAGGGGTGGTGACTGGGTGCTGGATCGCGTTTGACTGCTGGTCACTGTGCTCTCTGGAGTGATGGACTCATTCAAGCTGTGCTTGAGGGTCTCGTTTTCTGAGATGCAAAAGTCAATCTCGTTGAATCGGAGAAGGAAGGTGTTCCAATCCTAGAAGGAGAAAAAAAAAAAAAAAAAAGTTTACAAAAGTGATCAATTCCAATGTGAAGTTTATCTCCAGCATTTCCTGATCAATATTAATGCCCAGGCAACCATGCATTCTCATACCTGTATGTCTACTGCAGTGTTGTCATTATTAACTAAAACTATTTAAAAACACAAAGCTGAAATAAATCACAACATAATTTTAGATTATATTTTTAAAGAAATTGAAATTAAGTGTTTATTTAAACAATCTTGTTTCAATTGTCTTTCCCCACTAAATAATATAGCTGTACATATTCAAATGTATATGGTTTCCCATCAAGGACCTGCAAACTTCTTATAGTAGAAATCATTTTCGGTAACGGAAATAAAATATAATATAATTAGTAAAAAAAAAAAAAAAAAAAAAAGAAATGTTGCTTGATGATTAATTAAAATAAACGAAAAATAAAATTTCTAAAACTAAAACTGAAATAAAATGAAAATGAAGCTATACAGGTCCTTCTCAAAAAATGTGCATATTGTGAAAAAGTTCATTATTTTCCATAATGTAATGATAAAAATTAAACTTTCATATATTTTAAATAAATTGCACACCAACTGAAATATTTCAGGTTTTTTATTGTTTTAATACTGATGATTTTTGGCATACAGCTATCATTGAAAACCCCAAAATTCCTATCTTCAAAAAATAAAGCATATTTCATCCGAAATGAAAATAAAAAAAAAAAGTTTATTTAATACAAAAAAAGTCAATCTTCAAATAATTATGTTTCTCTTTATGCACTCAATATCTTGGTCGGGAATCCTTTTTCTTGCTTCAAAAGGCAATCAGCCTGTGGCACTGCTGAGGTGTTATGGAGGCCCAGGATGCTTCGATAGCGGCCTTAAGCTCATCCAGAGTGTTGGGTCTTGCGTCTCTCAACTTTCTCTTCACAATATCCCACAGATTCTCTATGGGGTTCAGGTCAGGAGAGTTGGCAGGGCCAATTGAGCACAGTAATACCATGGTCAGTAAACCATTTACCAGTGGTTTTGGCACTGTGAGCAGGTGCCAGGTCGTGCTGAAAAACGGAATCTTCATCTCCATAAAGCTTTTTCAGCAGATGGAAGCATGAAGTGCTCAAAAAATCTCCTGATAGCTAGCTGCATTGACCCTGGCCTTGATTAAAACACAGTGACCAACACCAGCAGCTGACATGGCACCCCAGACCATCACTGACTGTGGGTACTTGACACTGGACTTCAGGCATTTTTGGCATTCTCCCCAGGACTCTGGCACCTTGATTTCCAAATGACATGCAAAATTTGCTTTCATCCGAAAAAAAAAGTACTTTTGGACCACTGAGCCAAAAGTCCAGTTGCTGCTTCTCTGTAGCCCAGGTCAGGCGCTTCTCTGCCGCTGTTTTTCTGGGTAAAAAAGCAAGCGCCTGTGCACGGTGGCTCTGGATGTTTCTACTCCAGACTCAGTCCACTGCTTCCGCAGGTCCCCCAAGGTCTGGAATCGGTCCTTTCTCCACAATCTTCCTCAGGGGGTCCCGGTCACCTCTTCTCGTTGTGCAGCGTTTTTTGCCACACTTTTTCCTTTCCCACAGACTTCCCACTGAGGTGCCCTTGATTACAGCACTCTGGGAACAGCCTATTCGTTCAGAAATTTCTTTCTGTGTCTTACCCTCTGCTTGAGGGTGTCAATGATGGCCTTCTGGACAGCAGTCAGGTCGGCAAACAGTCTTACCCCCATGATTGCGGTTTTGAGTAAATGAACCAGGCTGGGAGTTTTTAAAAGCCTCAGGAATCTTTTGCAGGTGTTTAGAGTTAATTAGTTGGGTTCAGATGATTAGGTTAATAGCTCGTTTAGAGAACCTTTTCATGATTTTTTGAGATAGGAATTTTGGGGTTTTTCATGAGCTGTATGCCAGAAATCATCAGTATTAAAACAATAAAAGACCTGAAATATTTCAGTTGGTGTGCAATGCTGTGAATCTATATGAAAGTTTAATTTTTATCATTACATTATGGAAAATAATGAACTTTTTCACAATATGCTAATATTTTGAGAAGGACCTGTATATAGAATTATAAAAATTACATTACAGAAATAGTAAAATTACATTACTAAAACTTAAATTATGATTAAAATGAAAACAAAGAATAAAAGGTTTATTCAAAATATCAATAAATACTACTAATTATTATTATTTCTCTTTATTTAAAATAATCCCTTTATTTAAAATAATCTTTATTTAATTATTACATTCTCAAGTATTTTCAAAGGTTCACAGCTCACACATTTGAGCTAAACCAAGTTATTTCCTACCTCAGTCATTTCAGGTGATTTAATCTCCTTGATCTTAAAGAAGTATCCTATAGTGAGGAAAGCGATAGCCACAGCACTGACGCTGACCATAAAAATGACCAGCGGTGGACGGCTACTTATGTAGATCTTTAGATTCTCCAATGGATTCAACAACACCACCTGCAATAAAAGGAAAAAGAAGTCTCTCAAGTTTAGGGAAACTTTCACCTACATCAACACTGGCATCGAGTTTACTAGCACTGAATCACACACCAGTAAATTTCAATTAATCTCTGTTATCTTCTGAATAAAAACCGGTTTGTGTTCTTAATCCTACCTGTAAGACACAAAAGTTTGCTAAGCACTTACATATGGCTCCAAGTCAATATTTGGGTCTTATTAGTTAATTTGTTCTTTCTTTACTTCAGTGTATTACAAGAGCTGAACTGTGAAGTTTCACAACTTGCATTACAGTCATTAAGACACATGTACATACTTAAACACTAGTCAATGGCAGATCTCGATTCTAAGTCTTGCTTCTGAAGCACAATATCAACATATCAACAAGCATTAACCAGTACAAAATCAAATATTATTTCAGCTAAAAAATAATTAGAGGACTATAACGAAATTTTGTTGAAAACAACCAGATATACTGTCAAACAGTTTAGGGTAGAAATGCAAGCAGAAACGACACACCCCACACACATACTAGAACAAGCTCAAACAAACAACGGTTGAATGACTCAACAAAAAGAGTAAGGAGACAATACTATCATCTACATCTTGCCACTGTCAAGAAACCTCTTTTCATTCTTCTTTAACTTGCAGAAGCAAAAGTGTGGCATGGATCGCAAGCTCAGTATGCAACATATGTAACACAGCCACACATTATCATGCTGAAGCATACATTTCCATTCTAAGGCCTGTATTTTGAATATGAAAACAGAAATCACCAACGTCAACAATCTATCATTTTTTCTTTTAAATATTGGACCCAAATTTTTCTTGTGATATTAAGTTCCAATAATGGTTCTTGGACGTACATTCTTCATTATATGATCTCCTCAATATTTAATTTAATTCAGTGTGACGTATAATTATACACATATATTTTGTGAAAAAAAAAATCATAAAAATGGTTTGAAGCGCAACATAGTTTTACAGTTTACTGCACGTTGGTATCTATGTAAGTTTATGAGCAACATAGTTTTACAGTTTACTGCACGTTGGTATCTATGTAAGTTTATATAATTATGGCCTAATTTTTTATATATATGGCAGATTTATGATTACATTTTTGACAGATGTAATTGAAGGGTTTGTTCACCTGCTGTTTAAGTGTTTGTTAGCTATGTTTGTATGTTTATTGCCATAATGTTAATAAAATCCTCTTGAAGTGAAGCGATGTGTTTATGTAAGAAAAATATCCATATTTAAAACTTCATAAACCGTAATCTCTAGTTTCCGCTAACTGTCGTATGCACGTTCACGAGACAGTGGCGTCCCAGTGTATGACATAGACGTAGCCTAAGCTCCCGTGAGAAGTGACCAATGCAGAAGCACAGAGGAGAGAGCAAAACAAAAGACCGCTCATGAATTTGTTGTACAAAATGAGGATTAATGTATGACATAGAATAATTTCAGTTTATAAAGTTTTTATTTTTTTTCTTACACAAACTATATCCATATCATGGGGATAATTTTCATTTTGACCGGGTCAACTAAGCATATATTTCATTTTTGGGTCAGCTAGGTTATACCTTTAAACAGTCTGTGTAAAGACCTTTTACAAGAATTTCATAAATAGCACCTCTGAGGTTCTATATTTGTTGTATAACCAGAAATGATCTCAAGAATTGACAACACACTGTTGAGGGAAGTATTTTTACAAATATTTCTTCCTCATAAGTTCATAAGCAGTAAAGGAATCTTAAAGAATCAGAAGAGTCTAACTAGCATTTTTTCATATACAAAAAAAATATTAATTCTTATTAATAATTCTCTCTTTTTTATTAAGGTATGTTTACTGTGCAATTGTCTTGGGTTCTTTTTCATTGTGTTGGAATATGTATATGGTATTTTATGTTTCTGTAGTTATTTACTCGTTATTTAATAGTTATTTACTGTAGTTAATTATAAATAATTTTTGTTTATGTGGTTATTTGATGGTTATTTATTATTTATTTGCTGTTGTTAATTATATAGTTCATGGTGACCATGTCTGCCAGTCTTAGAAGTCACCATGAAATCAAAATTGACAATTCTTATTTAATGGCCCAGGCACCCTATTCTTATTCTTCTCCAAAGTGAAAAACTCACAAAACCGGTGAAAATTTGAAATATGATATGGCTTTCAGAATTGGGCGTGGCAAAATGGCTCGATAGCAACACCTATAATCACCTACGTGTACGGAATTTGGTACATGCATGTAATGTCCCAATACCTACAAAAAAGGATCTTGGAGCAAAGTCCTAAACGCAACAGGAAGTCATCCATTTTGAATTTCCTCAACGATTTTTTTGCCATTTCCTACAGTTTTAATCCGATCATCTTTAGATTTGACGGTGAGGCCTTTGTGATGCTTAATTGTGAAGATCTTGAGTTGTTGTTGAAGGGTGTGTCCCTGGCGCCCTGACAGATTTCAATGTTTCGCCATGAAACAGGAAGTTGCTGTAACTCAGGCATACAATGTCTGATCTACCCCAAACTTCACATATTTGATAAGAGTCCTGTCCTGAAAACATGCCCATGCTCAGTTGTAGTCAAAGGGCCAGATGCTGCCAACTGGAAGTGACATGTTTTATACTGTAACAAACTCCTCTCAAAGATATAATGACATCATTATAGTTGGTCAGTCTGAAGGTCTTTGCGACGTTAAATTGCGAAGATCTTGAGTTTTCGTTAATGGGCGTGTCCGTGGCAGCCTAACAAAGTCCGATGTTTCACTATGAAAAATTACGCTGTTGATAAGACTCCTGGCCTGAAGAGATCTACATGCCCATTTTCACTTATAGTCATAGCGCCCTCTGCTGGCAACAGGAAATGACTGAAACCGAAATATCCTGAAATATGCAATGTCCAATCTGCTCCAAATTTCTTGTTTGGTAAGAGTCCTGGCCTGAAGACATCTAAAGGCCAATATTCAGTTATTGTCATAGTGCCACCAGGAAGTTTGGCACATATAAATGACTTTGACATACCTCCTTTATTTACCACTTTAAATGCATATTGCCTAACCTGGTTTCCTGAGCCCACCGGGTGGGGGTGGCCCTTTCAATGCTGCATGCAGCATTAATTTTTTTATGGAATTTCGCTGTGTTAAACTGATTTCTGCACTCACATCTTGGCAACAGACCTGTATTTGGAAGGGAAGTATTTTTACAAACATTTCTTACTCATAAGTAATACAGGAATCGTTAATATGCCAGAATCATCATGAAGAAGGATTCGCATCCCTGTTTTAACAGACAGGGATCTAATCGGCAGGTACACTCGGTTATGCTTCCTTGGCGTGTATCATATTTGCTCACAGACGGTCTTATTAGACTGTCGATGCTGGCCCGAATCTCTCGACCTCTTAGTCATAATCTGCAGCTCATATCGAGCTGTCAATTCTACACGACGGCTGTGTGTCAAACTCCAGTGAGCTATCTATCAAGGACGTACTTGTGGAGCATCACTGGCGGGTCTGTTACAGCTATAAATGTAGTAAAGGCAGGCTACTCGCTATGTTTTGACACACAGTCGACATCCAGCTGCGATCTGAACGTCACGTATTAATGCTCTCATAAAAACAGCTCAACAAGCAACGCGAGCAACTATGCGGCTAGGTCGTTTACAACCATCCCCAACCACACAAATACGACCTGTTAAGCGATTAACTTAAAACAAACTGGAAATCTCAAACTCACCATTTTGCCCCCGCGAGTGTGAACGACAGCTCCAAGCGGCTAACGCTAACAGACTCGAGCCTAACGGGCCTGAGCGACAAACACACAGATGACAGCGGTATAAGAGTGCACAACACTCCTTCCCATTATTTGCAGGTGCGCTATAGTCTCAAAACACGGTTTTAGGCTGCTTTTGCGTCTATAGCGAGCAGCTGCTTGACGGAAACTGGCTGTAGATGTTTTCTGTGTTTAGGAAACAGCCGAACCAATCGCGTTACTTTCACTTCTCTACGCACGCCCCACGCACGCCCCGCGCACGCGAGGCGGGGCTTAGCGCAAGTAGAAATCCTGTCATTGGCTTATGTAACACTACGAAGGCTGTGATTGGACGGTTCACCTGTCAATTACGCTGATCGCTGACTGGTGTTGAAATGTGGCGGGCAGCAATAAAAAGTGATGAAGATGTCTCCTAATATGTAAAGACACCCAGAAGAACCCTGATGTGAAGAACATAAATGCGTGTTGATGGGTTTTCTAGCCATCTGGTGAGAAGATCAAGTATTTTGTTTATTAGATGTTTAACGTAGCGTTCTTATTATCTCTTGTTTATTAACTTTGTTGTCGATTGTGTTCTTAAACTCTGTCTAGGGAGTCATGGTGATCTTGAGAGAAGGGACCTGCCCTGGAATAAACGAGGAATTCATTAAGGCTTTACAGGCAGAGGATATCAAAACAGGTGTTGACAATGATCATCACACTCATAGCAACATGTAGTTTGAGTTCATTTCGTCCTTACTAAACTAACAAGATGTACTATAGTAGCTTTTAGGAGGTTAAACCATCTACCACAGTAATATCTTATTTAATATGTAAAATATAATAATAATAATAATGCTTTTAGGAGGTTAAACCATCTACCACAGTAATATCTTATTTAATATGTAAAATATAATAATAATAATAATTGTGTGTGTGTGTGTGTGCAGTATATGTTTGATGTAATTTGTATGTTACTGCTTTTGTAGTTATTACAGGGTTAAAAAATTTTTTTGCATAATAATAATAATAATAAAGATTTTTAACATTTTGATAAAGAATTACAGGGTTAAAAAATTAAGATTGATTATTTATTTTGTTTCCCATTGAATTGGATAAATAATGAGTTATTAATTTGATGTATTCTTAAAATTGACTAAAGAAACCCGTACAAGTACCATAAAAGAATTCCATATGTAATATGAGATATATTCTTAGTCTTCTGGAGCCATATGATAGCTTCGATAACAACAACAGCATTTATTGGCCAGGTAGGGCTGCACAATTAATCAAATTTCTAATTGCGCTTACAATTATGGATGCCATAAGCGGCAATTAATCTTAAAAGTTTTGTTATTCTGCATGCTTTAGATATGTTTTTTCTTTCTACATGTCATCTTAGAGGGATACTACATCCCAAAATGAAAATTTTGTCATTAATCACTTACCTCCATGTCATTCCAAACCCATAAAAGCTCTGTTCGTCTTCGGAACACAAATTAAGATATTTTGGATGACTGTCCCATAGACTGCCAAATAAGTAACAGTGTCAAGGTCCATAAAAGGTATGAAAGTCATCAGACACTGGCAATCTGGGTTATATGAAGCAATGGGAACACTTTTTGTAAGCGAAGAAAACAAAAATAACGACTTTTTTCAATAATTCCTTTGTCGGCAGTCTCCTCTGTGTCTCTCATTATCACCGTATGCTGTGTATGCTCTTCTGTATCATCCACGCCACAAGGAGGCGCTGTTTTGTTTCAAATCAAAGTTAAATGCACGTAGAATGCAGAATGTTAAATGCAGTGCATCCTTGTGGCCAATGATTGTAGTGTCATCAGCAAATTTTAAAAGCTTGACCATAGAATCTGAGGAAGTACAGTCATTCATATAAATAGAAAATAACAGCGGGGACAGCACGCACCCTTGAGGGGCACCAATACTGAGGGTGCTTGTTCTAGATGTAAATACCAGCGGTTTGGAATGGCATGCATGAATACTGAGAGGACTATTCACTGAAGTACTGTTGCTGCTCAAGCACTATTGCCCATTGTGGGATTAATGTTTCTTTACTCCATAACTGCCTGTGCCCTTGTAATAATACATGTATAATTCTTTCAGTTGAGGACTTTGTCTCATGTAACCCAAAAGAACTTGCACAAAAGTGTTCATTGTCTTACAAGGTATGTGGAATGACTTCGTTTTTAGTGTGCCAGTTTTCTTATTTCAGCTAACGCCTATTCATGCCTCACCTTTATTTACCTCTATCCATCACAAAGACAGTGTAACTAAACAAAGTTAACTGACTAAAAACTGTCCATGTTATCTTTTAGGCTGTAGTAGCTGTTCGGCGTGTGCTCTTGGCTCAGTACACAGCTTTTGCCATCTCCGGAGCTGATCTCTATGAGGAGCTCTGGAGCTCCACAGCAATATTGTCCACCGGCAATACCAGGTCCCACACATATGTGGGGGATTCATAATATAATATAATTTAATATAGAATAGAATAGTGTGGGGTCAGTATATATATTTTTTGAAAATAATTAATACTTTTATTTAGCAAGTAAACATTAAATTGATGAAGTGACTGTAAATAAATGAATGATGTTACAGAATATTTCTATTCAAATTAAATGCTGTTCTGTGGATCTTTAAATTTATCCTGAAAATGTTTTAAAAATGCAAAATCCGCATATTAGACACTGAAGACTGGAGCAATTATGCTGAAAATTCAGCTTTGCCATTACAGTAAATTACATTTACTGTACATTACATTTAAAATGTATTAAAATATAAAACAGTTGGTTTAAATTGTAATATTATTAATATGACTGGTTTTACTGTACTTGTGATCAAATAAATGCAGCATAAGATAATTAAAATTAAAATTTTTAAATTAAAGTTATTTAAAAATCTTACTGATCCCAAAATTTTGAATGGTAGTGCATTCTGTATGTATGTATTTTGTATTAAGGCTCTGTGCAAAACTGTGCTGTTTTGTCTTAAGTTTGGATAAGCTGTTGGATTCCGGGCTGTACATAGGGGAAATAACTGAATTGACAGGAAGTCCAGGGAGCGGGAAAACACAGGTGTTCTTTTGTTCTGGAAACTCTTCTTAGTCTCTTGGTCCTGCTCTACAATTTCAAAATCCAGCCTGCTTTTATAACCTGTTAGGGTTGGGTGGACAAATGGGTGAGTGTTCAATAATGCTCTGTCACTCTCTCAATCAATTTGTAGGTGTGTTTTAGTGTTGCAGTTAATATATGCCACCAGCTGAAGCAGACTGTGTTTTACATTGACACAAAAGGGGGTATGTGTGCAAACCGACTACTTCAGACGCTACAATCCAACCCCCCTAATATGGAGGAGCAGGTGATGAGTGTAATTTTTTTAGTAGTGCTTGCTACGGCAAGTATCATCATGTTGTTTGTTCAGCTATTGCTAGTGAACAGCATTTGTGCCAATGTTGATCCCTTTAAACTATATTGTATTGTACCATACTGTGCTACAGAAGTTATGTCCTTTCCTTTTCAATATATTGATGGAGGCACTTCAAAAAATCAAGGTGTTCAGAGTATTTGATGTATTCTCTTTGCTCTAATGTCTTCAAACTCTGAGATAGAATGGCCTTCAGAAGGCAAGTATTATTCTGTGTAAAGGTCGGTTGATGTAATTGGTTATTTGTTACAGAACTCTTGAATGTGCCCTAGGCGTCTGTTGGAGGTGGTTCAGTCAAAGCGCTGATGGTGGATTCAGTCTCTGCTGTGCTCTCATCCATGCTCGGAGGGAAATAGAATGAGGGTATTTGTTTACAGTATTGCATAATACTCTATCATAATGTTCTGCTCTAATTAGCATCTTACGCATTAGATGTCACAGTACTGCTGCTTTGCATCAGTTATGTTCTTGCTGATGCAAGTTGCTGGAGAGCTGAAGATGATCGCCAAAGACTTCAACATTGCTGTACTGGTATGCATCTTTCTATTTCCTGTTAGGGAAAACCTGGAAATATTACCGAATTTTAAAATGGTTGGTCCAGACCTGGAAGAGCGAAGAGGAAAAAAAAAAATATATATCTATATATAATTTTTTTTCCCCAAAAAAATATTTAATCACTTTGAAGTTGCTTATTGTGAATGTTGTTTATGTGATTTTTGTGGTTTTTGTAGAATTGTGCACATTGTAGATCTTGTAGTGAACAATTCATCCATCTTGATGTTTCTTTTGTCATTTTGTAAAAAAAAATATTTTTTTAAGTTTAGTCTGCTGAAATCCTGCTCCTTTCTTGTAAAAAAAAAAAGTTTTTTTTAAGTTTAGTCTACCTCCATCCACAACTGTTTGATAGAAGTCACCACCCTACAGTTTTTCTTTTTCTATAATCCATTTGATTTGGATGTCACAATATGGAAGATGCTACACCTGTTTCATCACAACTTTGAAAATCCTGAGACAGTAATTACAAATGGATAAATCCACTGATCTAGCTTGTTGCATGTTTCTCATAGTGACTGTCCTTTGTAATAAAAACTGATATGGTGAAATCTTGCATTCGAGGTGACAAATTGTGTGACCAAATATGGAAATGGGCATTTGAAGGCTGGACTAGGACAGTCATGGAGTCATGTGCCGCACACTCGTGTGCTCCTGCAGAGAATAGAGGGTGCAGAGACTTCATCATTACGAACCGCAACTCTGACGAAATCATCACGCCAGGTGGTTTTGGTCAAAATTGTCTTGATTTTCAAGGATAACCCAATAGAGTCTTTACTTAGTGAAAACACATGGAACATTACTTCTACTTACTGATGTTTTTTCTCTATCATCTTCAGGCTTGTCATCTGGTAGAGGAGTTTGATCTTTGTCACTGGTCTGAAGAGAGGAGAACCTCTATTTCAGGCAAGAGGAAACTAGAGGAAAGAAGTAAACCTTGACAAAGTTCCAGATGTTTTTTCTATGGGTGTGATTTTGATTTCAAAGTCTATATAGGAGGTATATTTAGAGTCAGTGTAAATATGTTTATTATTCCTACGAAAAGTTTCTGTTGTGATCAAAAAAAAACAGAAGTGATAAGAAATGATTATATATTTTTTTACGAAATGTCCTGTTTAATGAAGTCAAAAAATACTTGCATTCTTTTTCTTGTTAAAAACATTTGGATAATGTTGCAACCTTTTTATTTTCTAAATTAAAGTGGGAAATGAGTATCTTGTTTTCTTCAGTACCAAAAGTAAAAATGAAGCCCACTAACCATTTTCAATGGAAAAACATACATTTTTTGCCCTATTCTGCATCTCACCTCTGTGTGTCAGTATAACTCCAAAAATTACTGAATGTACCTCCCTGATTAGACAAGGAGAAAAAAATCCAATGCTTAAAATTGTCCTCATGTTATACAGACACTCACACAATCACTCATATTGGAGAACAGAACTGTGGTTCCCTGTTGCGTGCTAGACTGACTCGATTCAGGCACAAATCAATTTCTTTGTGCATAAAAGGCTTGTTTTAATTATGATTGGAACAGTTGAAATTACACACAACTACCATTACTAAGCTAGAGGGCTCTTACCCAATTTACTCTAGACGATTTTTCATTCCACAATCATGCCTTATGGCTGTTATTATTGTATTGTTAATCACTCGTCCTGTTCCCGAGAGCATACTCCATCCAAACATCCTTTTCAAAACAGATAAATGGCACTGTATCATGATGAAGTCATCAAAATGATTACACTAATTGACCTCCTTGAAGAATATGCTTATGAAATGCACCAGTCAATGACATCGAAAACAGTTTACAAATTATAAATATGCAAATTCACAATAAGAAATGATGTCAAAACCAACTTGAAAAGCTATTAAACTGAGTTTTCTAGTACAGTGTGTGTGTGATACTACAATGTGGTAAAACAAACAAAAACATGAATTTGAAACACCTTTTTAAAAAAATGTTCATTAAGCAGCATTACTGCTGTAGCTGCAGGTCTGATGAAATCGGTTTGATGTTCTGTAATGAACAATGTCATTATAGGACAAAATGCCTGAGCTTTGTGGTAGTGTCCTTCCAGCAGTTTCTCTACCTCGTTCAGCTGGGAGGAACCACCCTCCTCTTTCGGATGCATTCCCAGATCCAGTTGGAGGTGACCCTCTGGGCCGGACTGTCGTCCTCCGTCTCTCCCAGTGTATGTGTGGCTGAAACAGAGTCATACACAGGCACCAGATCTCCATCGTACGCTAGGAAGTAGCGCCGAAGCTTCTCAAATTCCTGCACTGAATCTGGGAGGTAAAGCTTCACACCTGTGAAAATGTCCAGTAGTGTCTGCAGGAAGATGACAAGGGTATTAGTGGCGATGAAGTATCATACCAACAAAATCACACCCTTTAGTTTTAGCTTTAAAAGAAAATAGTTCACCCAAAACACAAATATTCTGTCATTTACTCACATCCACACTTCATATTTTTATGCAGAAAACTTATGAAGATACTGAATTTTCATTCAGTGAAAGTCAGTGAGGTCCAGTGTTCATAACTTCTGTTTGGACACTTCTGAATTTCATTGTATAGACAAAAACAGTTGAAACATTATGTAGAATTATCTTATTTTGAAAGCAAGTCACACAGGTTTGAAATGACAAGAGAAAATACTGTTAATGATGACAGTCTTTTTTTATTATTTTTGTGTGAACTATCCTTTTAAGTACAAAACAACCAAAAGAGGTAAAAAAAAAAAAAAAAACCTTTTCATTCTTTGGGTCAGTTGTTTGAACGGTCTGCAATTTGCTTTGTCCATTGCTGTGAAGAGGTTCTGTTTTTATCTGAAATAGAACAAGATCACAGGGTTTGAGGAGAGAAATGATCTAATAATGGATAAATGAACCATGACGTGGCATGACAGACTAAGCCTGTGTTCAAAGAAAACACGCTGACGTTTAAAAGTTTGGGGTCAGTAAATTAAGCTCAGGTCAGTAAGCAACCAGCAGAGTTGTTTTCAACATTAATAATCATGAAAAACGTTTCTTTAGCATCAAATAATCATATTAAAATGATTTCTGGAGGACCATGTGACTAGAGTAATGTCTGCTGACAATTAAGCTTTGCTATTACAGGAATAAATTACATTTTAAAATATTGCAATTTAAAATAACTTTTCTATATTAATATAAATCTCTTACAATACTGCTGTTTCACTGCATTATTGATCAAATAGCCTTAATGAGCATAAGAGACATCTTTTAAGAACATAAAAAAAAACACCCAAATCTTAATGATCTTAAACTTTTGAACAGTAGTGTATACAGTATATGGGTTCATCAAATAACAAACCTTCTTGGCATCTTGTTTCTCTGCGGGTAGTTTCCTCTTAACTGCTGGCGAAGAGGATTTGGTTTTCACTGCCTTTGCTTTGGGAGTATGAGCATTTTCTGAACAGTTGGAACAATTACAGAATGTAAGAACTTTTTTAAATCGTACTTTTATGATGCAAGCGTCACATTTGACAACTATAGACTAAACAGGATCTGTTCATGGTGAACGCTTACTGGTCTTGTTAGCTGTGGAAGCTCCATGAGATGCAGAAGGAGAGCTTCCTCCACTCTCGCCTCCTGAGGAGCTCTTGTCATTTTGGCTAGTTTTGGACGGACCAGCTGTCAGATCAAAATCACAGTTCTCCTTTGAAATACGATACAGCTCCTATAAAACAAATTCATAATAATAATAATAAAAAAAGATTACAATATTTGATTTACAAAATAACAATAGTTTGCATTAAAAATAAATAAAACTTTTATAAGAAAGATCATTTATTTAAAGTTGCAAGTACACAGAAGTAGCAACAGCTATTCTTTCATATAGCAACTTACATCCAAGTGTGATTATTGAGAAAAATAAATAAATAATTATATATATGTTAGGACAGGGACTTGGCTCTATCCGTCAGTGTAACAATGTTCGTAAATCGGAAGGAGGAGGCGGGAACTGGTGAACATTTAAACAAAAACTTTAATAATAAACACAAAATAGCACAACAGCCCCTCGCGGACGACTGCCACGCACAAACAGAACCAAAACACAAAATAAAATCCAGGCCTGGTCCTCTCTCTCTTATCCTTCCGGAGCTCCTCAGTGGGACTCGAGACCGGTGAGTGGTGCAGGTGTCACTCATTTTCAATTACTCCACCGGCCTTGCTCTGTTCCCACAGCTCTCGGCCCTGCACCACTCATCACAGTCAGCTGTTGGCTGGATTTTCTGATGCAAGCGTTGCACTAAAAAATTAATGCGAGCTTGCGATTGATTGCGGAGGGACGGGGTTTAAGCAGACTAAATGAATGGAGAAGTCTGGCATACATAAAAGAAAAATATGTTGTTTTACCAGAAGAATGAGTTATGACATTCTGATTAAACATTTTGTGGTCAAAAAAAAAAAAAACCTTTAACCTAGATCTTATTGTGAATAGGGTTGGGAACCGAGAACCGGTTCTTATTTGGAACCAGTTCTGTTTTGTGAAAAGAACCCGAACCGTGAGCAATTTCTCAGTTTCGGTTCCAAAAACGGTTCTGGTGCGACATGTGACCAAGCGCAGTGAGCAGCTTGGCGCCGATGTTCTGACGATTCGGTATTTCCTGTAAAGGATGTCACAAACCAAATAACAGAAGCGCTGCCCTGTCTCTTTAATTACATCTCATCTGCCGCCACTAAATTACATCATATTTGTCCCATATTGTCATTAATATACATACTGACTTCAACTTGGACCACTAAATAAATAGACTGCAAGTGTACAGGTCATTTCAAGAGTGATAAACAAAGTGATAAATTATTTTTATGCATTTTAAATGTTTAAAAATGTGGAAACCACTCATTGCATCACAGCATCTCCTGACTGCATTATTATTTGTAAAATAGGGGCTTTATGGTGTGTGTGTGTGTATATGGTTATAAGTATAACAGTTTATATTTCATTAATTTAGGGAAATTAACAAGTTTCTCAGCCCTCAAGGGACTATTTGGCCAACCAGCTTATTCCTGCTTGAAAAGCAAAATGTTGCTGATAGTGTAAAAATCATCAACTTTGAAGCACGTGCTGATTGATGGACTAGCATTAGTCAACATTACTTACTACCTTCCAGCAACACTACATTCAATGAAGGTAAAAAAAGTCAAAAAAAAAAAACAAAACATAACAATAGTTAATTTAAATGGAATCGGAACTGGAAAATTTGTATACTGTAATATATATGTTGAATTTTGACAATCCCAACCTTTAAATTAAGTTGACAGTAAGTAATAAACAGTATTGAGCATTGAGTAGTTGAGTATTTTAATTTAAATGGAATTTTCTAATAGTTGTTTAATGATTTAAATGAAACCGGATAATTTCTAACAATTCCCAACCATAATTTTGATTGACCCTTCCTTGTATATAACATGTATTTAGAAAACAGATGGTGAATAAGTGAATTTTCATTTTATGTCAACTTATTTCACATTGATTTATCAATTTCATCATGCTAAGATTGATTTGAAATGACACCTAACATTATATTTGAAACTCTTGATGGCACATCCTACAATTCCTAGTCGCATATGCAACATGCATACAAATATGCAAAATATAATTTTACAATCAAGGGTACCTTGAGCTAGAGACCTGCGCGGAATGGATTTTTCAGTCCTGCAAGATTCTGTCCCGCGCCTGCCCATTCCCACAGAAATATATCTTATCTGGTCCCGCTCCTGCCTGCGACATTCATGTTTTATCCTGCTCCTGCCCGCAAAAGTAATCTATATAGATTTTTTTTAGTACACTGAAGAAATTTGCATGAAATATGGTTCTGTAACATCTCCTAAGCTCCACAACATCCCAACATAAAAACTCCCAATAAAATAATTGTTATTTAGGCTAAGCTTCAACATTCACAAATCACTGTTATTTTTAACAGAAAAGCAAGCATGGGCTGCAGCGTGCATGGTTTGTCATGGCAGAATGCGAGCAGTGCGCTTCCTTTATTATCACTAAAAGCTGACATCTCAGTTAACTGCGATCTCATAAAGCTTTAACACAATAAATATAAGCACAATGAATCTATCACAGTGTCTACAGTTAGTGTGTTAAAATGAAAGGATTCGTGAGCACGCAATTTCAGCACTGCGGTGAGTAAATTTTAACTTAATCATCTCTGATTGGCCATTGGGTTCCAGAAATCAACAGCTGAGTCTGTGATTGGCTACATTGCGCAAGCCTTTAAACACAGGTTATAAATAGAAACTATGCCTAGCTTGTGCAAGTCAATCATTATAATGTTAATATTAGTTGTTCTTTTTGCTTTTGTGCAACAGATAAATAACAACTTTTATGTTTTAGACACTTTATGTTTAGATAATTTCTATTTTGCAGGAGTCCCGCAAATAATTTTATTCTCCCGCATACACACGAGTCTCTTCCCGCCCGCACCCGCCCATCAAGAGTTTTCCCGTGCCACACCCTGTTGCGTTGGGTCCCACGGGTACCGCGGTGCTCCCGCGGGAGTGCAGGTCTCTACCTTGAGCTGCTGAAGGTTAGTGGCAGTCTTCCAATCCTTGTCGTCTCGCATTCGAGTGCATCGTGGGAAGCGAATGGATATGCCATCTGCAGTGTGCATTTCTGATTTGGAAAATTCTGCTCCTGTTATTTCCCAAACTGGTGCTTTCTGCAAGCATTGACAAATGGGATATATTACTCCTAATAGTCCAACACACAACACAAACCACTAGAGTTTCAATTCAGTACAAACATCTTGAACATTTGAGTTTTGTACGGTCTATTAAACACATTCATCTGAGTTAAAGAGATAAGCCAATAAAGTTCCTTCATTGGCATCACATACTCAACTGTAACCAGGCTTTTAACAGAGTCTCATCAAGCTCATTTCACATTACAAGCACATAAACATCAAGCATCCCTTCGGTCGTATTAGGAAGTGTCTTACTTCTGGATCACGGATAATGAAATCTGGGTAATAGTTCTTGACGATCTTCAACCATCCTGGGATCTTGCTTGGATCCTGTGATGGCGAGATGGATAGTAAACTACTGTTATGTATCTTTTATAAATCTGACGTGGCAATGGAGGCGCTACTGATTAAATCATAAGATTTACCTTCCCAATTTTGATAACGTCCAACTCCTTCTGTAGTCTGGCTAATGTGGCGTCGTCATAGCCTCCTGAACACTTGGTCACAGTGCACCACTTCCTGGATTCTGGGTCATAGCATCCCATGAGGAAACTGGACATAATTCCACCTGGCACACAGAAAAACTTAATATTTCAAAACTGTTACGGCTCTGAAGTTTAGTTATTGTTCAAAACCATTCGGACTGGATTGCTGATACTGACCATTTGAGCCTTTGCCATAGAAAGCTCCAAGCACCACAAGGTCAGCAGTGTCTGCCATTGCTCCTTCATTCAGATAGTCCTTCTTCACCTTCAACCAGTGACGTTTGCCTGGTTCATAATGTCCCTGCAACAGTAATTAAGCCATGAAGTGACCTAACAAATACAAATGTACTACACTTTTTCATCTGGAGACAATAAGCTGTCAGAATTCTTATGGTTTTTGGCAGCCGTTAAATTCAAACGTGAGCTTATCATACAATTTTTGCAGTATGCATACTGTGCGTAGTATGCACAGTTTCTGTGCATGGCACACATGGGACAACTAAGTACATTTATTAAAATGTGAAGTACACAACAGAGCACCTTGAGCCAAATACTGTATCCCACAATGCAATGCAATGCAATCATTTCAAATGTGATAAATTATACAGAAGTAACATCAACCATGATTTTAGTATCTATTTGACCATACTGCTTAAAATTGAGACTTTTGCCACACAAACCAGATTACAACTGCAACATCTTTATTTCCTAAAGAGTAATTGGATGACATTTGATGAATCAAGGACTGTTCACAGCACAAAAATTTGGTCTAGTTTTCACATGTGATTTGTCCGTTCAAACTAATGCATAAAAAAAGACAAGAGAACCACTTTCAGATTCTTTCTTTGCTAATCAATGACGCTGAGCAAAATACTCTGTTTATGAATGCCACCAAGTTACAGTTTTATATAACAGCAGCGGTTCTGGGCATAGAGCAAATCTTTTTGTTCGGCTAGTTTTATACACTGTGTGATGAAAAAAAAAGATTAGAACACCACTCTATAAAATATGTCACATTGATGGCATACAAATGTTTGTTTTGGTCTGAACAGATGCATTACGAGCCTTCATTTAAATGATCGCATTGAATTTTCAAACTCAGCATTTGTCTTGTATGTTTGAAGGCCTGTACACATGGAGCTTACAGCATACCATTTCAAGTACTTCGGTAGGCAGCATTAGGGGTGCACAATAAATATCGCCCGATAATTAATGCGCATCACATCAGTAAAGCTTTACTGACGAGATGAGCATTAATTATCGGCCGATATTTATCATGCACCCCTAGGCAGCATGCTAGTATTACAATCAGAACATAGCCAACATACCTTGATATCCTTCAGAACCAACCCCTCCAGTCCTTCTCTGATGACACGTGTGATCATTTCTGCCAGGTCAGCAGCTCTCTGTTGGGACACAATGGCATTGGCTTTATAAAAATCATCCACTCTGAAGTCTTATCATAACATCAACCTTTAATTAACTTGACCTGCCTACACATTTGTAAGCATCCTTGAGCACTGAGAATATATGCATCATGGGAAGAGAAAGAAAAAACATAAAAGCACTGCAGAACTGACCGTGACATGCTTCATTTCTGAGAAAAGAATCCTGTTAGGAACTTCCACCATATTGTCATGGAGAAACTTTCTTCTCTCACAGAGAGGCCTGGAAAACACCACCACATCAACATCTTTCAAGTCTTATATTAAAAATATCAATCAACCTTTAATATAAATGTTGTTCTCTAAAACCTGCAATAACATACAGATTAATGAAAAATGCATTCTTTTAGGTTGACTCACTTGTCCATGAGACTGATACCATTAAAATAAATGCAGTCGAACACGAACAGACCCACTTGAGCATCCTGGAAAGCTGCTTTCTAAAAATACACAGAAAAAAAAGAAGAAGTTTTTTTTCATCACTGTAGTGCCATTTTGGAGAATATCCACTGGACGCAAGCAGCGTATGCTCTTCTGTGTCAGCCGTGCTGCACAGATGCGCTGTTTTCACTCAAATCAAAGCGTAAATACACGTAGAAAACGTATCCTTGTGTCGCGGCTGACACAGAAGAGTGTAAGCTGCTTGCGTTCAGCAGATATTCTCTAAAATGGCACTACGGTGATGCGGAGAAACACAGAGACAAATTGTTGAATAAAGTCTTTTTTTTTTTTTTCGTGTACAAAAAGTATTCTCGTCTCTTCACAACGTTACGGTTGAACCAGTGATGGCAGATGGACTATTCTGACAATGTCTTTCATACTTTTCTGGACCTTGACAGTGTAATTTAATTGGCAGTCAATGGGACAGTCACAAGCCTCCCGGCTTTCATCCAAAATATCTTAAATTGTTTTCCGAAGACGAATGCAGCTTTTACGGGTTTGGAACGACATGGGGGTAAGTGTTGGGGTGGAGTAACCCTTTAACTAATCCTTTACAGAACATCAAAAACATATTGCTTTCTGTTTTACCTTGTGTACTCCAAGAGTCCCAAAAGGCAACGGTTTGCTAGTCTTTGTATCAATAAGAAGAACTTCAGCATCAAGGATCATGCTATGGCCACCAGGAAATGCCTGCGGTATGAAATCTTTAAAATGGGCGACCTGTGGGAGAAAATCAAACTCTTTAACATAGATTTGAATGGTTTTAAACGTGTACATAAACATATCTCATGGCATTTGATTTGAAGAGCTAGCCAGCTGGAGGTCCTGACCTTGTGTGGGAGTACTGGTTTGAGACTTCGACTGAAGTAACTGAAGTGATTGTCATTCTTATGGACCTGCACACGCTCACCATCATACTTGATCTCAGAATACATCCCATTAGGACACTTCTTCATGGCATACTCAATGGACTTGCATGCTTCTGCCTACAAAATTAAAAAAAAATTTAAACAAGCAATTGATACAATTTTTAAGAAAACTTTAAAAAGTATTTTATTATTTCTTAGAAAAATCACTTTACAATAACTTTATTAATACCCTAGAATCTAGTCCAAATTATGTAGTTTTGCACATTCTTAATACTAAATGTAATTTGTAACTAAAGATATGGAATTAAAGGGATAGTTGACCCAAACATTTAAATTGTCATCATGCCATTCCAAACCTGTGTGCCTTACGAGAAAGGTCTCAGGTATTTTTCTGTCCATTCAATGGTCACCAAAATTGTTTGGCTACCAATATTTTTCAAAATATCCTTTTATGTTCAACAGAAATTAATTCATACAGGTTTGGAACAACATGAGGATGAGTAAATGACAGAGGTTTCCTTTTTGGGTGAACTATCCATTTTAAGAGCAATAGCGATTCAGACCAGCATTGGCTGTACGGGGGTCATCAGAGACGCCTCCACGCTGAGGATCTTTCTGGGCCCTGTTCCATTAGAAGCATCCTGCTGGTTCCGTAGCACCCGGTCAATTACGTCACCAAGGTTACGGGAGGCTTTGAAGGCATCATAGGCATTAGGGTCCACAGCATCCAAACTGATAAGAGAAAAGTCACACTGAATAAGACAGAATAAACACAATGCCTTTCGGTACCATTTGCTAGCGTCACTTACACATGTTTAGCCCCAGAGTTGATTTTAAGATCATGTTTGACCAAGCGAATGTAACACTTCAGATCATTTCCGGTGCACCTGGGAATCAAGAAACACAAGTTAAGCTCTTCTTAAAATTCAAACAAAAGGAAAATACTTATATTAATTTTATAAAATCAGTGTAAATATGATTTATATCTTACATTTTAGCAATGTCCTGCAGCTCTGCCTGCTGATCATCCTCCTTTGTGAGTTGGGATAGACGGCTCAGTGAAGCATCCACCTCTTGGATAGTCAGAAGACTCTTGGCTGCTGGAGGGAAAAACTTACTCTGCTCGAAAAATATCCGCACCGTCTCGGAAACATCTCCCTTTATGAAGCCAATAAAGATCAATGAAGAAAAAGGTCAACTATTTCTCAAAAGAACTGGCATATTTTGAAAAAGAAGTATGTTAAATGATGCAACAAACCTGTTCCAAGTCTTGCACCATCTCATCCTGACTGCAATTCAATATGCGGCTGAAAAGCTTGACAATCTGTTTGTCATTGAGGTTGTAGACATTCTTAACCACTCCTGGGAGGAGAAGCTTCACTGTCAGGTACAAATCTCCACGGAATTTGTCTGTGAAGATGTGAAAGGGGAAGTTAACACAGAAAAGACAAAAAAAATGTCTTTGCCTTTTGAAATCACTTTTTAGGCTATTGGTGTTAATGTTGGTCCATATTTTCCATGCTCACCTCCACCAGAGCCTTTTGTCAAGAAGTCTCTGATGATCTCTGTCTTGGCGTTATAGCCGGACTTCTCTGCGACTATGGCACAAAGTTTGCGGAACTCCCGCAGTAAGCAGTCTTTATTGTTGTTGTGGTATAGTTGATTTGTTGAGGAGGTGCTATGATTGGTGTTTTTGTGTGGATGTTGTAGGGGTGTGGAGGAAGAGGAACCTGCCTTGGAAGCTGTGGACACAAGAGTGTTAAACCTTATATTAAGCTGGCAGAGCATGGCCACATTAAATGATAGATTTTCATTTATTTCATTGCTGTCCAAAATTGGCTTTGGTGGGTCAGTAGAATTATATGCAAGTTGGCAAGTCATTCTATAAAAGGAAACAATAAGAATACAATCTGATCCTCATCCATGCAAATTCAAACCAAGACACACTAACTGTCTATGTATACAGTACTAAGTGACTACAAAGACAACTTGTACGTCATATAAACTTTTATTCCTAAAAATATATATATAAAAAAAATAATAATAAAAAAATGTAAAATAGATTTTAAAATATACAGCACAAATTATTATATTATTAAACGTATTATAGATTGTTATTACTATTATTATTTAAAGAAATATATCATTTTATTCAGTAAACTTTGCTACAAAATATCTATGTTTTAAACATTTATAAGAAGAAGAAGAAATGTTTCTTGAGCAACGAATCAGCATATTAGAATAATTTTTGGAGGATATGAAAATTGGCTGCTGGAAATTCAGGTTTGTCTTCACAGGAATGTATCTATGTTTTTATATTTTTATATTAAGGTTTGTATTAGTTGTTTTTATTGTATTTTTTTTTCATAGTATTACTGTTCTTACTGTATTTATCAAATAAATACAGCCTTGGTGAGCATAAAAGACTTTCAAAAACATTAAAATAATATTACGAACCCCAAACTTTTGAACCATAGTGTATATTACAAAAAGCAAAAGCAACGAAAAAAGATTTTTGTTTTGTGCAACTCTCTTGGCGTTGTACCTGTGAAGCCAGAAAACTTGCGAGGAGCATTGACTGTTGGATCAGCAAGCGGTGCTGACAGCTGCCCACTGTTGTTTAACTTTGCTTGCACTTTCTTCTTTGGGGTTGAATTGCCTTTGGCTGCCAGTTCTGTTAGAAAAGAGAAGATAGACTGCTCAGCATATGTCAGGTCTGCGATGACATCTGATCTGAACTAAACAAGCAGAGTAAAGCTAGGGGTAACAGTGGCTGAATACCTGAAACGTGTTTATTGATTAGTTCTTTATCGTCGTCCTGAAGTTCTTCCCATCCCTCCAGCTCTGTGATGTCGTCGATCTTCTTTGTGGTGGCACGCGCTCTCTCAAGCTTCTCAAAAATGCACTTCACGTGGTACCACTCCTTCATTTCCCCTGCAGACTCACTAAAAGGGTTTGGCACTATCTTGCCAATCCGGACCAGTCCCTTCATGATCTTGTCTTTGCATTTCTTGCAGCCAGCCGTGCCACGTTTGGCATATTCCACACAGTATCTCTGCTCTGCCATGAGTGGTCGTTCACTTTGCCACTCAGGCCAAGAAACGTGGAAATAAGAGCCGGAGCTGAGACTAAACTGTCGAATTTGTGGCACACAGAAAAAGATGCCACTGGGGCTAGACACAAAGCCCCACGAAAATATAAGAGTCCTCGAACACTGGAGAGACTGATGATTTGGTGTTGCTCTGAATGAAGTTTTCTTACAAAGTTTCAGCAAAGATGATCTGCTGAGTGTCCTCACTGCCCTGCCAAGCCAAAGACTGGGCATAAAGTCCAGTACAAGAGAGTTTCCATCTTACACAGCAGAGGGGATTTCTGCAAGAAAAACACAAAATGCTCATGCTTAAACAGCATTCAGGGGTATTTTTGACATAAACTAGAGTTGTGTTGCTTAGTATTTTAAGTATATGCTGGGGAGGTAGCAGCTAAACTGATTTTTTTTTTTTTTTCATTGAGCAATAACATGTTACAACTCTACAGATCACAAACAAACATATGCATTATGTAAAGTGTATGTTTATATGTAGACTCTGTAGAGTTGTAAAATGTTATTGCACCTCTACAGATCACAAATACACACACAAACATACATATATATATAGTGTATTGTTTTTTATTTTTAATTTTTAATTTGTTTTTATTTTTAATTTGTTATTTTTTTCTTTCATTTCAAAGCTGTTTTTTGTATCACTACTCCAGTCTTCAGTGTCACATGATCCTTCACAAATCATTCTAATATTCTGATTTGCTGCTTAAAAAACATAAGTAAATATGACAGCATTTTAGTGCGATAATATTTTTAGAATAATGTCAAAATTACGAGACTAAAGTTGTGTTATATTGCGTGAATAAATTTAATTAATGTTAAAATTCCACCTAAGGTTACTCAAAAAAAAAAAAAAACAAAACAAAACTAATGTAAATGTTATGTTACGCCTGTTATGACTATTCACATGCTGTTTTATTGACGATTTTCTTAACACTGATTGATCAATTACGTAACATATTTACATATTAAGTTGATCTGAGAATTATTATTAGTTTTTTTAAATGTCCTCTGATATGCATTCATGTTTATCTCGTGTGGGAACTACTAGAAAAGTGGAAAAAGATGATTGATTCACATGCCGCTTGAACTGAGAAGAATACAGTGATCTCGCGTCACATTAAAGAGCGGAAAAACACAATTTAAAGGCTACGATTTGAGTTATATTAAAAGTAACAAAACGCGTTTATTGGGTGGCTGGCGTACTACAAATGATGAATAGACTTAAAGAAAACGTTAAATATTATTTCCAAGCATTTATACCGTCAATAAAACAGTTTGTGAATAGTCATGTAATGTTATTTACCTTTTTATTATAAAATAATACCTGCAGTCCAGCACAATGCATTGCAGAAGAACAAATATTATCATAAGCAACTTCAGCGAACTTTAGTATAAAAATATAAAAAGCAATGTCATTTTCAAATAGCATGTGCCGAAACAGTCATTTGATAGAGACAGAATAGTCACTTACAATTATATTTTTAGTGGTTCTGTTTACGTGTCGCTTTGTTGATCAACGTGAGCACGTGCTAGCCTTAGCTGAACTATGCAGCAGCGACAGCAGCCACACGACCAGCCAACTGGGAGAGAATATACACAAGCTCATCTCAGTCACGTTTTACCTCAGTCTTCATTGCAAGACGACCCCATGCTCCTTGCGTTACAATTTTCATTTTAAAAACAATTTACTCGTGTGTTAGCAAAAAAAAAAAAAAAAAAAAAAAAAAAGAACACGATTCTGGATTTTAAATGACATAAGCGCTTCCTCTTTGTTTGGAAGTGTTTCCTGTGCAGTGCGCATGTGCACAAGACTACTTCTGCTTTTTAATTATTCATTTTTTTTTGAAATTAATTTTTTTTAATATAAAAAAAATTTTTATTTTTTAAGTTTTTTAACTCTCCGTGTGAACAAGAATTACTCGTTTTGTTCTACAGCTTAAATCACACACATTAAAACCTGACTTTTTGAAGACGCTCTGTTGTTGTTGTTGTTAATAAAATAAATAAATAAATAAAAACAGGGTGCTAAATAAGGACTACAGTTGTTGCCTGTTTCGTCAAGCAGGTAGCCTCACATACTTGTTTTGATTAATAGTTTATTCAGCAGACACAGCAAGACTAGCACATCATCTTCATAACAAGAGATGACAGTAATTCCACCACTATCTACATATTTACATTATACTGAGATGTACCTCTGTGCTAATGCTGACTTTTATCATAATTTTTCTAATGTTCAAAAAAAAAGTTTTATTTGTATTTTTTTATGGTACATATTAAAGAGTCACACTTATTACACACACACACACACACACACACACACACATATAAATATGATTCCTGTTTAGGACAACGAGTTGGGAGACATTCATAAAATGTAATCTGCAAGACAATTATAAGTTTATGGCACATAAGAAAACAAAAATTTCAAACAAAATCTAATTTTAGTTCATGTGTCAATGAGCAGCGTTGATGTTTTTTTTTTTTCCCAGCAAAGTGAATTTAAATTCCTAGTATGTAGGATTCAGCAGATTCTGAAATATTAACCAGTGATGCTGAGCAAAGCTCAAAGCTGCTATAATCACATGAGTCCAGAAGGCATTTCAAGGTTTCTACACTAAACACTCCCCTGTTTACTAAACATAAATAAAAATGCACTTTTAATTCACCACACCACAACTTTATGTGCCAAATCTTGCCTAATGTGCTCTATTAACATACCATTACAGAGATCAAGGATTGCAGATTATGCAATCAACAAAGATATCATTTCTTGCAGGGTATCATGGAAATGTAGCATCTGTAAATATGAGTTCCTATCCATATCTAGACCATATCATGTTAATTAATCAGATAAGCATGTTAATATTGCAACAGTGGTTACTCTACCAAGCTAAAGCAGTATGTTGAATAACAATCAGTGTCACTGGGTACACACGTCCTGTTTTTCAATGCAGATTTCATCCAGACAACCCCACTTCAGTCAAAATGGTCTCCTTAAGGGAATATCTTTTGAAAGTATTTCCATGTGAAATAAATCAAGGAAAATTAAGGTTGATTCACTAAGGAATGGCACAGTTTCTTCAGTATAATAATAGTCTGGATAACTATCTTATGTAGACTATTTTTTTTCCCACCAAAAAGCACCACTAGCAAAACCTCTGTGTGACTTCTTTATACAAAAAAGATGAGAAGGAAATAAACGATGAGGAAAAAAAGTTTCAAGGGGGAAATATTGATTGGGTTTTAAGCAGTCTCGGTTCACTTGTGTGCTGGGATGAGGTGAGATGTCTGCAGTACATTTCTCCAACTCAATTAGGGAGTAAAACATGGGTCCCAAAGGACAGACTGAAGGGAAACTAATTGAATGATTCATCAGTCAGTGATGGCTTGTTCACAGTTAAAAACAAATTAAATGACAATGAAGTGGAATGATTAAAGAAAGAAAATGGTCTTTTAACAATATAGACTAAAAATTAGGGAGCATGTTAAACTTTTTCATTGCTCATTTGGAGATTAACAGGGCCTGATCATATCGCCAGAGACCCCTGAATATATTTTTACATTGCACTGTGTGTGCAGAGAAACCTGTGGGCCCTCATGCTGTAAGGGGTCCTTTGCACTCTACGAAGTATGATAAATGTACCAAGGGCCTTTGGTGTCCCTGACAGTCTGAAGCTCACTGTGCCAGCCATAATTCAGCCCTATACATTAAAACAGACTGTACAGATGGAGGTGTAAAATGAATGTAATGTTTTCGGACACTTAAAGTTACAGTTCACCAAAAAATTAACATCTGCTAAAAATTTACTGATCTTCAGGGTTTCCAAGAAGTACACGAGTTTGTTTCTTTGTTGTTAGAGATTTGGAGAAATACTATATATATATGTATAATTGTGTATAATTACATCACTTGCAATGCTACATTTTATGATGAAAATGGTTTCGAATTAAAATGCCTTAAAGCTAGATCTGTTTCTTGCAAACACACAGCTTTTCTCTTCACAAAATATTAATTGATAGACTGGAGTGGATGTTTTTATCAGTTATTTAGACTCTCATTCTGACGGCACCCAGTCACGGCAGAGGATCCATTGGTGAGAAAGTGATGTGATGCTAAATTTTTCCAAATCCGTTCCACTCATCTATACAGTATCTTGGATGGTCTAAGGGTGAATGCATTTTCCAGCATTTTTTTTATTTTTGGGAAAACTGGTCCTTAAATTTTCTGTTAATTGCAATTAATTAAAAAAAATTATTATAGTTTATAATTTATACTAAATGCAATTAGTTGAAACTAAGTGTGCTTTTTTTGACCCACTGAAGCAGGACTTAAGTACAGCTTTATATGTAATTTCATAATTACTTACTGTTGTCTCTGAAATATGGTTATATACTTTTAAGATTTGAAGTCAAGTCAAGTCAAGTCAAGTCACCTTTATTTATATAGCGCTTTTAACATTACAGACTGTAACAAAGCAACCGAACAGCATTAAAAAGGAAAATAGTGTCAATAAAGCAAATAGCCAGTTCATCATTGAATTCAATGTCATCATCCAGCTCAGTTCAGTTTAAATAGTATCTGTGCAATCAAGTCGACAAAAAATCACTGGAAATTAAGTGTCCCCAACTAAGCAAGCAAGAGGCGACAGAGGCAAGGAACCAAAACTCTATCGGTGACAGAATAGAGAAAAAACCTTGGGAGAAACCAAGCTCAGGTCGGGGGACCAGTTCTCCTTTGGCCAGACGAAACCAGCAGTTCAATTCCAGGCTGCAGCAAAGACAGATGTGAATAAGAATCATCTGTTTCCTGTGGTCTTGTCCTGGTGGCCATCTAGGAGACAAGGTCTTGACTGTAGATCTGTCTCTGGGGCTCATCTAGTTGTCCTGAACTTCACTGACATTCAGGGCTGTAGAGCTCCTCTCTAGCTGATCCACCATCTGGGCTGGATACGTACTGGATCCGGGTGACTGCAGTGACCCTCTGATCTGGATACAGACTGGATCTGGTGGCTAAGGTGACCTTGGAATAAGAGAGAAACAGATTAATATTAGCGTAGATGCCATTCTTAACGATGTAGCAAGTAATTTGTGTGTTATGGGAAGTGTTCCCAGGTTCCGGTTTTCCTAATTAATGCAGCCTAAAAATCCTTTAACGGATTTGGATATTAGAAGCGTATTGGTGTGTTATGTGTAAGCCAGGTTTAAGAGGTGGGTCTTTAATCTAGATTGAAACTGGCAGTGTGTGTCTGCCTCCCGAACAATGTTAGGTAGGTTATTCCAGAGTTTGGGCACTAAATAGGAGAAGGATCTCCCGCCCGCAGTTGACTTTGATATTCTAGGTATTATCAAATTGCCAGAGTTTTGAGAACACAGCGGACATGGGGGACTATAATGTAACAAGAGCGCATTCAAATACTGAGGTGCTAAACCATTCAGAGCTTTATAAGTAATAAGCAAGATTTTAAAATCTATACAATGTTTAATAGGGAGACAGTGCAGTGTTAACAGAACCGGGCTAATATGGTCATACTTCCTGGTTCTAGTAAGAACTCTAGCTGCTGCATTTTGGACTAGCTGGAGTTTGTTTATTAAGCGAGCAGAACAACCACCCAATAAAGCATTACAATAATCTAACCTTGAGGTCATGAACACATGAATTAACGTTTATGCATTTGACATTGAGAGCATAGGACATAATTTAGATATATTTTTGAGATGGAAGAATGCAGTTTTACAAATGCTAGAAATGTGGCTTTCAAATGAAAGATTGCTATCAAATAGCACACCTAGGTTCCTAACTGATGACGAAGAATCGACAGAGCACTACATTGAATTGAAGTACACTACAAATGCACATTCAGATCCCTACAGGCCAGCTTTAGAGGCCCCCGACAGTTCAAGGTCCACTGTCCTGACCATAATCCAGCCCTGAATGTTAAAACAGTATGCATGATTATTTATTTACATTGCATTGGCTTATAAGGACACAGAATGTCAGAGTGAAAACTCAAAACCTTCCCTGTGATATAATCTGCCCTGAAGTGTGCCGCAAATTATATTCATAAAAAATAAAGTAAGAGAGTAAGCACAGACCTGCTAGCTTTGACAGATACATTAGACATGTGGACCACCTTCAGTCTCTCCCCAGACTTATGAAAATGTGCACTGTAACATTATTATTTCCACTGATTTCTGTCCAACCCAATGTCAGGACATTTAATTTTTTATTTATCACTCTCTCTCTCTCGCCACCACACCCATCGCTGGCCTTATTTTTCTTTTCATTGTAAATCAGTATTGGTCTTGAGAGTTTTCACTCTGTGCTTTTTCCTTATACCTGTCTGTTTCTTTGAATCATGTCCCATTTCCCTCCTTTAACATCTGTTGCCTTCTTTTTTTCTCCGTTTCTCATGGTCTGTGTTTGATTTCCAATTAAGCTGTCTCCAGGCATGAGTCCTGCATGACCTTTAGCGGCTACAGGGCTGAAGGACACAGGCTGAAGCACAATAAACATCTCTCTTCTGTGAAAGGCTGTGATGGAAGTTTTTCTGCAGAATGCATGCAATTGCATTTTAATTTGATACAGGTTAATGCAACTGAATATAAGGGCAGATTGGGTTTTTTTTTTTTCTCACATAACTACAAAAGGGGGCCATTTTCAATATAAATATTTGACTATGTTTATTTTTCAAATATGCTCCATGTTGGCACCACATTCAACAGATGGACGTATACTTACATTTAAGGTTTTTAGAAGATGCTCTTATCCAGAGTGTCTTACACAAGTGGTTTTGCATCGCATATAGGAGGACTGTAATCAACAGATGGCAAGCATGTCATCTGGAACACTATCTGCTAAAGAAGTGCTTCCTGTACAAAACAAAACAAGTGCTACAAACATTTCCTTGTGAAAAACAAGAGTTTTCAAAATTGTACTTAATTATAGTTTTTATTCATATTTTGAACGTGTTTTTTATTTTTATTTTAAAGTTTTAGTAGTTTTTTGTGTTTTTATCATTTCATTAGGTTTTATTTTTTATTTTTTAATCTATATAACTTTTTTATTATGTTTTAGTTCGAGTTGTTTTAGTAAGTCAAACTGAAATAAGTTTTTTTCCTTGTTTTATTTTATTTCATATAACAAAAGTGCATAATTCATTTTCACTAGTGTAATATAGATACTAATGGTTAATGGTGCGTTTGGTGCTACAAAGTGAGAGTGAAAAGGAGGTGCTATGTTGGTCAGTTGGAGTGGATGAGTTGTAGGCATCAGCATGAATAAGATGCAGGAGATTTCTTGACCACAGATTGCCTTGTACTATAGAAGTATTGTGAAGTTGATTGTAACAGGAATAGGGAGATCACAGAGGGAGTGTAGCAGAGGTACGTATAAGGGGGGAGTACTTGAGAAGTTTGAAAATCAGGTGGCCTGCAGAATTCAGGATGAGCTGCAAATATATGAGATGCAGTAGTCAAGGTGAAGGCAGACCAGTAGTGTATCTGGTAAGTAATTATCTGTTTTGGAGGAGGAATCAGCATGTTTTGACTGTGGTTAGTAGCCTATAGGGTGCAAATGACAGGTTGGCATCAAATGTGACACTATGGTTCTTGGGTTTCTGTGTGGGTGAGATGGTAAAGTTGTCTCCTGAAATGACAAGGTCTTGCCAAGAGTAATTATTGGCTAGTATGAACCTCCAGGGTTGCAGTGAACAGCTATAATAAACAAGAATTATGGGTCCCCTCCATTAAGAGTATACATTTTTTTTTTTGACTAGAAATTTTGGAGACAAGAAAATAAAGTATTGTATTTTTTTAGAGACTATAGATCAATTTCTATTACAGCTCCACGCTACTATATGTTGCATCTTTAAAAAGTACACTTTTTTTTTAGTTTAAAGGTTTCAAAAGGCTATGCAATAGAAGAACCATGTCTGTTAACAGTTTTTATAACAATTTTTATTTTCTTAGTTTGAAGAATATTTCAATAACCTAAAGAATCTTTTCCCACTAAGAAACTTTTCTGCATTGGAAATGTTCCATGGATGTTAAAGGTTCTTAATGGAACCATCAATACCAATAATAACTTTATTTTTAAGATTGCTGCACATAAGTGTCTCAAACAATATCTTTCATTTTCTTTTTTTCAACAACAACAACAAAAAACTATTCACACACACTGTTGTCAGTGCAGCACCCACACTACAAGATTATAGTTTGATAATTTCAAACATGCTTGACAATATTGGAGCATCCACATCAGCTCAAGAAAGACTCAGAATGCATCACTGAGCTGCTCATTCTTAAAGTCAAACTCTTTTCTGCAACAGCAAAATATTAACGGTGAGAGAATGGCCTCAGATTCAGGTCAAGATGTCAAGTGTTTGTGAAATGCTTTTTATGGCCTGTGTGGGCGAGATTTGAAATGCTATGTTTGCAAACTAGATTGCAATATTTTCTGAAGAAAATGGGAGTGATGTTTGCCTGTGCAAAACTGTCACAATGTTAAATTGGTGTAATAGGACATTGCTAGAGTGGTTGCTGTCAAAGGTCCCTCTATAATAGGCTTCTCCTTCAGTGTAAGTCTATGAGATATTTTTATCAACATTTTATCTTCAAGTAGACGAATATCCACCAGTCACTAAGAAAAGCACACCTCTTTCTCTCTAAGTTGTAGAGGTATCATTCATGTCTGTAGTACAAATGGTGCAGGACGAGTTGCGTGTCAAAGTTTAATACCTTGGTGTTTGGTGAAATCTGTAACCCAAAGAATGAGGAATAATAAAAGGGATGATGATGGATTTTGACCCCTTGCCATCCACTTGTCCTTGTAGGATGATTGAAAATAAAGACCTCATCTGGTTGAAATAAGCCGTGGGTCACCGGAAGACTTTTAGAGCTCCACAAGCAGCTTGAGAAGTCACAATCATTATCTATAGATTGAACTTCATTTCTCTTGTTTGGAGTGTGATATTCATTAGCCCTTCATTTCCTCAAAGTGATTAAATGTCCCTGGGAACAAAAGTGGAAAGTGGTTGTGGGATATAGAAGGGCTGTCATTGATGAGGGCTCTTTTATGTGATTGCAGTCAAAGCTGCTGGATGTCACAAGTGATTCTGAGAGGCTGCAAGCAGTAATGTGTTAATACTGTATGTTAAAGATGAGTATAACATTTATGGTATGTAAGGCGCAAGATGGGGCTTCTACTTTATTACTAATTGATTAAAAATCTAAAAAAAAAAAAAACTATTAATATTTTAGATATAAATAAATATTTTCTGAGAAAATCCACAAAATGAAGATAATTCAAAGACATGATATTAATGTGCCAGAAAAAGCATTAAATAGGCAAATGTTGAGCCAAGACAGTAAGTCAAGTGTCCTTAATTTTTTTTTTTAATGAATTACCATGATCTCACTGAAAAATTATGCACAATTATAAAGTATTAATTTAAAAATAATATATTAAATGCAATTTAAAAAATCATAAAACAATTTCTAGTCCTTGATTCTGATTGGTCAACAGCAACACCCTTGCCAACTCCAGCAATCAATAGAGGTCAAAACTGTTCCATGCATTATGTATTTCAGAAAAATTAACTGTTTAATGTTTATGTAATGAATTGTGAGTGACCCCTGCTGGAGATATGTTGCATCATTCACCTTTGATTTTGATCCCACCTCAGTCAAAGAAACTCTTCTCATGCGGGAGATACGTTGTGGGCGGAAGTGTGTGTCTGTGTGTAGGCCCACAGTTTTCAAAGTGCAGAGGGAATATTACTTTATTTACTAGCTTTCTGTTTCAGGTATAGGGTACTGTATGTCCATGAATTTAAACTGTAATGTTGCAAGAAAACTTGTCCTGTGTCGTGAATCTGTCTGTTTTAAACTACAAGATGGAAAATGTCTCCAGTTACTCAGCGTAACCGTGGTTCCCTGAGAGGAGGGAACGAGACTTTACATATGGGGAAACCCTTTTCCTCTGGCGTTCGAGCATTCACATGATTGGTGGGCTAAGCAGCTATATGTTAGGTGCCAATTTACCTCAGAATCTTTCGACTGAGTGAGAGTCGTTGAGGCTCTGAGGAAGTTATCCACACGGCAGTTTATGTAATTTCTCGTTCCCTCCTCTCTGGGAACCACGGTTACGTTGAGTCTGACTCTTGACATTACGTATGGGGAATGTATAAAACCCTGCTATGTGAAAACTGTGCTGGTCCCAGCTCGAACAGAGCTGATACAGTAGACTAGACACATGCAGTAACAAGCAAAGCAGTGGCGTGCTCGCCGTGCCTTTAGTTTGGGTACTGGACCTATTTGAAACTACCTAGATTAGGGATGGGCAACTTCAGGCTCTGGAGGGCCACTGTCCTGCAGAGTTTAACTCCAACCCTAATCAAACACACCTGCCTGTAGCTTTTTAGTGATCTTGAAGACACTGATTAGCTTGTTCAGGTGTGTTTGATTAGGGCTGGAGCTAAACTCTGCAGGACACCGGTCCTCCAGGACCAAAACTGCCCATCCCTGACGAGAGAGCAGAGAGCCAAGGCAGCGCTGGTGCCGCAGGATGGCGTTGAGAGCACTTCAGGTGTAGAGCCATGTCTGGGTGTAAGTCTGACCATGCAATCGTCCGGGCCAAGCTGCATACAAGCACTGCTGACCGAGAGGGCATGCAGATCACCCACTCACTTCCCACATTAACGTGAGCAGTAGCGCAGTCTGAAATGAGAGTACTTTCAAGTCGCTTGACTTGAGCTATTTCGAAGGGTGGACCAGAGTGCGCACTGAACACTAACGATAAGTCCCATATATACTGGCAACAGACGAGAGCGGGGGGAGTCAGCCGTCCCTTAAAGTGACCGCGCTTAATTTAGCTACTAGCTGCTGTCAGTGTAATCCAAGAAAATGAAAGAAAGAAAATCACTCACTACTCTTGACTGAATTACTTTGTAGTTTAACAAGAATTAATCCACAGTCAAACCAAAAATTATTCAGACACCAGATATAATCTTTGATTTTTTTTACTAGTGGGTGCAGGACACTGCAGTTCATTTATGTAAGTTAGTATAATAAAGTAAACTGTTACATATTATACCCAAAAATTCTTCATACAGAGGACTACCAGTAAAACTAATAAAAAATTTGGGACCAAAAATTATTCAGAGACTTTGACCTGACCATGTTTTGCTTAAGTGTAACTTTTTGCACCATAGACTGAACAAAATTAAACATTGCTTGGTAATTAGTCAACAAAGTATTGATAGTTGTGCAAATATTGTCATACTAACAGTTTTGTCTGATTTTTTGGTTGATTGTAATCCGTTACATAACTTTCTATTAAAGTTATCTGACATTATCAAGATGAATTTGTTCTGACACAGTTTAACTCTGATTTCTTGTCATATTTTATTACCATTTTCTAAAATATAGTGAATAAACTGTGATAATGTTAGAAATGTTAAAGATGTCTAAATAAATTTTGGTTTGACTGTATATTAAATTTTTACAGTGAAGACTATGCGGTGCTATTTTACATTTGATTATTCGGTTTCTGTACCTGGACACCTACAAACTTGAACAAACTTAAACATTGTGTAAATAGCACAAATATATGAACAGAACAAACATAAAAATTTAATTTCAAACAGGGCCTACTGGTACAACCTGCACTGGGGCCCCGCAAACCCCTGCTATGGCCCTGAATATAGGTATGGAAAAAGTACAATAAAAAATTAAATTAAATAAAATGTGCAGGACAGTATACTATGTGACAATGTCAGTATATTAAATATGTTACTGATCATTAAGTGAAGTCATGTTGATGTTAAGAGACTGAGTTTGAGTTTATGATCCTGATGGCCTGGGGGAAGATGTTCCTCTTAAATCTCTCAGTTTTTGCCATCAGGCTACGGAAGTGCTTACCAGATGGCAGCAAAATGAAAAGACAGTTGCCAGGGTGGTTAGACTCCTTGATGATTTTAACACTTTCTATGTGTATTGAGTGCAACTGGATGATAGTCATTAAGGCAAGAGGGGTTATTGTTCTTAGGCACAGGGATGATGACAGATTTTTGAAAGGAGGTTGGAACCACCGAGGTAGCAAGGGACTCATTAAAGATGGATGTAAACAATCCAGTGAGATGATCAGCACAGGACCTCAGAATACGGCCAGAAATCCCATCAGGTCAAGCTGCTTTCCTGATTTTCACTCACTTTAGGGCCCTCCGAACATCGTCCTCCAACACAGTGATTACATGATTATTGCTGCTCTTTCTGCTGCTTCCTGACGTGCTGATCGGCAGAGTCGCGCTGCCACGATTGCATTCAAAGCGGATGTAGAAAGTGTTTAACTCATCAGCCAGCAACGGATCTGCTCTCACAGCTGCAGAGGATATATTTCCAAAGGCACAGATGGTCCTCAGTCCGTTTAGCATGTTTACAAAGCTTAATGCTACATCCGTGAATTCGCTAATGTCAGATGAATCGCTCGGAAAATGTCCCAGTTGACGTCATCAAGAGCTGCCTGCAGCATAGATTCTGAGTGGGAGGACCAGCGCATCACTACTCTCTGCACCGGGGGTTTTTGAATGAGCCTTTGTTTATATTCCGGTGTGAGGAAAATGGTGGCATAGTCTGATTTGCCAAAAGCCGGTAGTGAGCGAGCTTTGTAGGCATTCTTAAACTGATCCAGTGTATTCGGTCCTCTAGTTGGACAGGATACATGTTGATAAAAGTTCGGCATGACCTGCCTGAGGTTGGCTTTGTTAAAATCCCCCGTGATGATAAAAGCAGCATCAGGATGTTTGTTAATGTAGCCGCAGAGCACATCATAAAGCTTAGACAAAGCCAAGCCGGTGTATGCCTGTGGTGGAATGTAAACAGCATGAAAACTCCTGGGGCAGATAGAATGGGTGGCAAATAATGGATAAATGTTCCAGATGAGGCGAGCAGGAGGGTGACAGAGTGGAGATATTCCTGGGGTCACACCATTTCTTGTTAATCATGAAACACACTCCACCACCTTTAGATTTACCGGCCTCGGCTGTTCTGTCCATCTGTAAAACAGAGAAGTTATCAGACCGAGTTATAGCAGTGTCCTAGACCAAGGTCGTTAGCCATGTTTCAGACAAACAAAGGATGTTACAGTCCATAATGTCCTGTTGGAAACTTATCCTGGCTCTAAGATCATCCAACTTATTCTCTAAGGATTGGACATTTGCAAGCAGAATGCTCATCAGAGGAGGACTATGTGCTCTTTTCCTCAGTCTGTTGCGAATCCCAGCGCATTTCCCGTGGTGTTTCTTGATCCGTCGCTGCGGTGGGTTATTCAAGTGGCAATTGTTCATCTCTCTGTTCCAGAGAATCTCAGATGGCCACGATGGATTGGAGGATAAAGTTTCCTGAAACAGGTTAGTGTAGCGGTGTCCAATGTAAGCGGTTAGCAACGGTAAGCGATAAGAGACTTCTTGAAAACAGCATCGCTAAGTGAAGGAGAAAGATTCTGAGGTAAATTGGAGCCCGACATCACCTACAGTATATAGCGGCTTAACCCACCAATCAGGTGAATGCTCGAATGCCATTGGCTATTGTGAAGCAATAGAGTGGTTCAATCAGGCTTCAGGATCTTGGAGGAAAAGGGTTTCCCTATATGTAATGTCGAGAGACCACCTCGATAAGGAAATAGACGTTTTAAGCAGATGTACAGTATGTGTGTAAGAAAATATCATGTATGGTGTTTAAAAAAAAACAGCGGATGAGAACAGTTCCTATTCTATCCTCTTCCTTTTTTTGAGTTCCATGAAATGATGATATATAGGAACATTCTCTTGTCATTTACAGTCACTTTTAGGAACTATTTGGTGAAGGATAGCCTTCAATGAATTTGCTTAAAGAAAGTAACATATCAATGCATGAAGTTTTGGTTTTAATATTTGTATTGTGTGGTAACCATTTTATAAAAGCAGTAAGGTACAAGAGGCCGTGCTGTATTGTGAATAAGTCACAGCTGAAGGGTATTGTTAGGCACGATGCAAAGCATAGACTTATTCACAATAGAGCATGGCCTCTTGTACCTTATTGCTTAAATAAATGTTACAATTATAGTAAAATATAATTTTTGGTGAATTGCTTTCTAAATGTCTGATTTCTGTGAGAACATTGTGAGTTTAGCACTGTGGGCTGAACAGCAAGATGTCATGACAGATGTGAGAAGAGGCAAAATTTCCAGCTATCTGTCATCGCTTTCCACACTCACAGCAACTCTTAGTTCAGTCTCTTGACATCCTGCTGATGATTACATCACTATAGCAACCAAAGTAGATACAATAGATATTGACTATAATGTCTGAACAAACATGTCTGATTGCATCACCTCCCAAAATGGCACAGACATTTGAAAACCAAATTGCATTTATATGCAGTGTAAACAAAACCTTAAGGGCTGTTCACCAGGGACCCGTTCTTGTGTTCTGTCTGAGCTGCTTTTTAATTGGTCAATGTACATATGCTCCAGATGGAATTCTTAGACTACTGCATTGCACCTTGCTGTTTTTATGCCATTTTACACCATAAGTGCTGCATTTTTTAAATGCAGTGTCAAAGGCTATTGGCTCTTTTAACTGGCAGGTGGAACTTCAATTCCTTCAGCCACAGCAATTGTGAGTGTGATATTGCTGAACATCGCCTGGCCTGGGACAAAAAATTGTGCTCGAACACACCGCAAAGATTAAAGTCAGTGGCCAATTAGCATGTAAACTCTGTGTCTGCATGAGAGGAAATAACTCTCCACACCAGCAGGTGGCAGTAGTTTGTATTCATAATTGAAAAAAGGAAAACAAAACCAGAACTGTGGATATACAAACGTTAAGCCGTGTTTGTTTAGCATTCTAAATATGGCTAATGTTGGTCTTCACATTCTTTATTTCAGCCATGTTGTTGTGAAAAACCTGCCATAGTCGTAAAGTTGGAAAGTATGTTTGCTTGCTTTCATCACTTTAATTCTTGTGCATTGGTTTGCTTAGTCAGTATTTCCCAACCCTGTTTCTGCAGGCACATCAACAGTGCACCTTTTTTATGTCTCCCTTATTTTACCCATTGATTTCAGATTTTGGAGTCTCTTCTAATGAGCTGAAGAATTGATTCAGGTGTGTTTGATTAGGAGTCTGATTACAAGTCTGAAAATGTAGAAGCTGTGTTCAATTCAGAGCACAGCTTTGAAAGACACAAACTTCAAAAGCCACACCTTCTTGCAAGTTTGAACCAAATATTGTTAAATGAGACGGCCTAGCCTGAAAACACAAACTTTTGAAATCAAGTTTCAAAGTGCATTATCGTATCTAGTGTAAACTATGCAAACACAAATTACATGTTTATGTGATGATGTTGTGTTCATGCATGTTATTTGTTTTTTTGTGTTTTTTTATGTCATTGTGATAGGGTTTATAGCTTTACAGAGTTCCATCACCTAGTCTAGTTTTTTTTTGTAGATCTGTGTGAATAGGGATTGTTTTTGACAACATTGTCATCTGTATGTGAAACTTTTCAAAAACACAAAGGAAAAACTTTTCTGCTTGTAGTACAATTGTTGTTATGTAAACCTACACTAAATATACTCACCTTGGTCCATTTATGCACACAATAAAAAGTGTAAACTATGTATAAAATCACATCTTAGATATATCAGCTTAAATCGCTTTAAAGAATTATTATAATTTTTTTTTACAATTGTACATTTTTATTATTAGATGATATTGTTAGATAATCAAGTTGAAACCCAATACTTACATCTAAAAATGTAATCCGGTATTTTCTCTCAAAAAATCATGTTGTCACTGGTGCTAAATGTATTTTGGAATAGTCTGGGGCATGAAGAATCCATTAGTTGTATCCATTCATTGCCTAGGAAACGGAGGACGCTTTTCGAGGCCGAATTGGAAGTAGCCTTCAAATTTAGACAGCCTTCGTCATGCCAAGATGATGTAATCGGTCTTCGAATCAACCTTCAAAGGATGCAGCCTCTAATTTGGGACAGTAGTAAAATTGTTGTGCTTCCAGGAACAGGTAGCAAACACTGCACAAAACTGAACAGCTAATCAGAATGACTGCCAGATGCCGATTCAACATGCATCTGCCAAATAGCCGCAGACGGAGTGAAACACACAACAAAAACAGGGCTGACAAGTGCTCAACAATGTCCGACTTTGCCTGAAGGTCAGCTTAATGTGTCACGGCCATTAGGTACCATATTTATAATTCCTTTCTATTGTACTTTATCTGTGCGTTTTACAACTGCTCAGGCTGATTACAATCACAGTCGCCTCAGCAGGAGGGTTCTACTCCTTCAAATAAAATATTTAAATTGTTTAAGTATTTAATGATCTGTTTATGGTGCAGCACAGTTTGTCCCCCCTCAAGAGCAGAACAGCAGTCCTCCACATCAGGGGCGGGAATCATTTCACAGAAAGCACTCATGGGCAATCGCCAGGCCTACTCAACAGTGACGGCTGATTTACCTGCTGAACTTACTTCACCTTGATGGAAAGCAAAGGTAGCGCTGGATGGAGAAAAACAATAAAATGGAGAGAGATAAATGAGCGTGTGCAGAGGGGAGAAAGACTGTCGAGCGTGTTAATGATTGGAGATGAAAATAAGATTAGCGGGTGCGTGTGCGGGAGAGAGAGAGAGTACGTGGGTGAAATTGAGCAAGTCAGGCCACGACTGCTAAAGAGAGGCACAATACTGAGAATGAAGAAAGTAGATTGTGTGATAGCGACAACACATGATACGCAGATAGGCTGAGATTACTGAAAAGGCAATGTGGAAAAACAGAAGCCGGTAATGAGAAAAGGACAGATAAGAGTGGGTATCACTGAGAGAAAGAATACTCGGACCGGAATGAGATGGCTTCGTGCAGAGCACAACCGAGAGCACAAAAACACTTGATTATTTCTCAAATTGTGAGAGGTGCTGTGTCAGCGCAGAGAAGAAAGAGAAGAAAAGCCAGTTCCCCTGATACAGGGGAGAGAACGGGCATCTCTAGAATTGGACATGCTGAGAGAAAACACTTGATTGGCACTTAGAGAGATTGTTTTTTTGTACTGGTATCCATGCTTTTGTTCTCGACTCTTAGCTTTTTGAATGCTGCCTGTGGTATACGATGTAAATATATTCATCTAATGTCTCCCCCTGATTTCTTTACAAAACATGGGTCCTTTCATTATGACGACATGACAAAAGGCTGCCACAAACACTGTTGCATGCTGAGCAGGGCCAGTTTCTGTTAATACCACAAGAGAGCACTCAATTCCTGTGGAATATTCACATCTGACTCTACATGCAGAGAATCGGAGACGACAGAAACAGCTTAACAACGTGCATCACAATTTTTTAATTAAACCTGGAAATAAACAGAAATGTTTGGGATTTTAAAACATTTCATACAAACATATATTATGACATAAAATGAATAAGAAATATTAAACACATTTGTCATATTGAGCATGTAAACTCATTTGCACACAAGGTCAAATTTTCCCACCTCCATTGAAGCACTAGATGCTCTTTGGATCATTAATTTGTGAAATATGCCTGCAGCATTGTATCTCAAAGATGTTTGCTGTTCATTTATTAAAAGATGAATAGTATAATTTTTTAATATTTCAGATGAAATATGGAATGATGAAATGATACCCCAGTGATCATTTTGAATATGTACATGGATCATTAGGCTTCAATTCATGCCACAAACAAACATTCCATGCCAAGTGCTGCTGTCGTCAAAGAAAATGAGAGAAAAACTTGAAGGTGAAAAAAGTAAATTATAACAATAATAAAAATAAAAATACATTAATAAAAAATACATCCTCCATTTTTTTCTCTGCACTTTTTTGCCAAACTTTTATTTATTTATTCATTTATTTATTTTTTTCTGGCTAGACAACTATATCATGCAGTACCAACCTCAGCCACCTGATGCTACTAACATTAAGCAAGAAAACTCATGCTTACAGAATGTCCGCCATCAGTTGATTTATAATTGAACCTTACAATAATAAAAAAAATAATACAGATAAAAAACAAACAAATTCTTACATTCTTAAATTTATTTTTTATAAATAAAAAAAAAGATTTTTTGGGGGGGGGATAGAAACTTAGGAAGCACTTATTTTTCTCTTTGTGGTTCAGGGTTCTGTATTACAATGCATTATATTAGAAAAATGCAAAAGTAAGTCTCACAGGAACAATTGGATCCTGTAATTTGAAAAAGACATTGTAACGCATAGCAACACAGCACTAAGAGAGGATATCACATCGTTACTTCAGTCATTGTTGTTTTTTTTTCCTAGTACGGTATACCAACACGCCTCTTCACCCCTATATTCCACATCCCGCCTTCCCATTACTGTCACATGACACTCAATAACTCTTGTCCATCCCCAGGATTTGACAGCAATCTTGTCAGAGTGCACTCAGCAACAGAGCGAAAGCCCTTCTCTATCGCACAACCTCATTCACTTGGGGACAATTCCTGGGGACGTTCACTCAGCCTGTGGACAGAGTAATCAGGACAGATTTTACATGCTGTGATGGAGGGCCCGAAAAAAATGGAAAACAACTGCTGTGTTGTTGAAAGGAGACATAGCTTGGCAATGCACAAAAAGATTTAGTGAGTAGCCACATGTGTCTCAGCCAGCGCATCTAAGAAATTGTGGAATGCTGGGAAAAAAGGTTGTTTTGACTTACATTTATGCCATCATTAGCATTCATAGTAGAATTTCAGGCTGTAGCACATAACCTACTGTATAAATGGTATATTAGAGATTAGGAAATGCTATATATTTATATATTTCAGTATATTTTAGTATGCATAAATAATTTAATATACTGATGGCTAATAAATAAGGTAAAATATGAAGAGATGCCAACACCTGCAAAGACTTTAGATGATGCCTGTCTCAACATACAACACTGTCACATATTATCCTTGTATAGTAATCATTATGATCACAAGCTGTAATCATCACCTAACATGTTCATTATGTCTGCTTGAATGAATAAATGATGTTAACTAACCACATAACCTATATTATGCTATAGCTGTATACTACTGGCATATGGATATTACTTTGACACATCGCATATTACTTTGTGACTGTTCTATTGAAACATTCACTTTTTGTGAAGCTGCTTTTCACTGAAGATTTTTTGTGATTAGTGATATATGTATTGTTTTTGGTTGTTTTGAAGTGTTTTTTGAATTTTATGGAGTGTTTGGAAATATGTAAAGCATGTTTTGTAATACATCTGTAAGTATTTTATTTAAAGTTTAATTTATTAAATGCAATTAACAAATCATCTTATACTATTAAATACAAAGTGGCTGTAAAATATGTGTTACTTTATTAAATTGTAGGGCTTTTTTTGTTTGTTTTATGGAAAGCTTGGTTAATCAGGTCAATAAAAGACTATTAAGCACAAATCTTCTTTTTGTTACACAAATGAGTCATTAAAAATGTCTACAAATTTATAAAACAGATCCATAATCAGGTAAAAACCATTTAGACAGTATTTCATGAGTTCACAGAAATCACCCCTTAGCGGTGAACCACTGATTTTTTATTTTATTTTTTAAATTGAAATCACGTGACTTTGGCAGTTTGATATACATACTCCGAAAGACTAATTTGAAACAAATGATTCACAAATGTTCCATGCTTCTTGAATAAGTGTTTGGAAAACACCAGTGACTTTGCTATATAATGGCGCTTTTCCACTGCATGGTACGGCACACTACAGCTCTGTACGGTTCACTTTTGGAGGGGTTTTCCACTGGGTACAGTACCTGGTACCTGGTACTTTTTTTTAGTACAGCTTCTGTTGAGGTTCCAAGTGAACCGTACCGTTACCAAAACGTGACATGTAAGCTCTGCTGATCACGGATTGGCTGGAGAGAACCGTCGTACCTGCGTCACTGAACTTGCGAAACAAACACAAAAGAACTGCTAGATTAAAATCAACACAGCCAGAGAAGTAACGAATGCAACTGTTTTGAATGAGTGCACCTTTTTTTAACAACCAAAAAGTTTTGTTGTCTGTTGCGGAAGTACAGACGTTTCTCTCGCTGATAGCAGAGGAGCAGGTCCAGCAAGAGCTTGATGGGGCGACGTGGAATGAAAATGTTTTTTTAGAGTCGTGGTAGTAGAGGCGGTGCAACTATAATGACATGTAAATAATCCCGCCCATTTTAAAGCGATACTAAACTGCAGTGGAAATGCAAACCGAGCCAAGCCGTGCCGCACCTTACCGTACTGAGCAGTGCCGAGCCGAGTCGTACCACGCAGTGGAAAAGCGCCATAAGAGACTCTTCCGATTTGAGATCAGCTGGTGAGATTGTGAGCAGACATAAACATATTGAATGAGGGTGAGATGTTATTATGTGAGATGTGAAGTCAGCCACAGTCCATCAGCTTCAATGCCACACGAGCAGATAAGTCAGTCCCTGAGGCCACACATTATGCATCTATCAAATCCACCATGAACATAGGGGAGTACTCCACAGTGAAAGTCAATGCCATCAGCTCTCAAATGAAGCATGGTCTTGGCGCTTTATTTTTTTGCCCATTATTCTATTAAACAGGCACAATCTTTGGGAAGACTAAGAGCCAGGGTAAATATCTGACTGTATAGCCATTTTCTGTCACACTTAATGCTTCACACGTTTTTTTCTCACAGCTGGATAAAAAACTCTTCTAGGGAAAAAAGCACGTGACCCAAACAACACAGCAGTAAAAATCACACCTCTCCAAGCCAGGCTTTTTACATCTTTCGGAAAATTGACCTCCAAGAGAGAAACCATTTTCTCTTGCTGGGCGAAGAAATGGTACGTTAAGAATCATCCACCCATTAAATTGGTTTCCGGCAAAGAATCTTTTGATCATGTGTTGAATGTGATTTTTGTGTGTGTGTTTTATACATTTGTGCCAAGCCGTTTTCTATATTTATGTCAGTATCAAGTGAATGTTGTCCCTTTGGTGATTGTGGTCTAATCCCTGTCATTCTGCCCCCCACAACCCGAGAATCCCATCAGATGCATAATCTTGTTCAGATGTTAATCCTAATCTCTATGGTATCAACGGCTGGAAAAAACACACAATACAAATCAAACAAACACACAACAGTGTTGCGCTTCATTTATCAGTTGTTTCACAAGCCATCAGGAGATGAGGAGCAGATCTTGGCAGCCAAGTATACTGACGTGTCTTTTATGGTGCCACCTGCTGTGCAGTCTTTGTGCACATCTCACCTAACACCTTGTTCAACAGGCTTGGAGCCCAATTATACAAACCAGTTTATCTTCTAGAGGCTTTTTGAGAATTTTTATTTATTATTTCCTTTTTTTGCTTGTTATAGAGACAATTGGGATTAACATTGTATTTATAAAAGATTTTGTTTCTTCAGTGCTGTGACTTCAGTAACAAAACATTGATGATTTATTCAATACTATACATTGTTGTTTTTCTTTTTTTTAAATCTAAAATTAAAGTATAAAATGTTTCATTAATTGAAATAAAATATAAAACTTAGAGGAAAACCTTAAACTTGATCCCACTTTATTTTAGGTTTCATTAGAGGTTTGCCTTAAACTTGATCCCACTTTATTTTAGGTTTCAAGAACTTAGAACAAAAAAGGTAAATTTGTAACAAACAAATATTCATAATAAATATATAACATAACCATAGAACATAAAGGGTGTCATCTGATTTCTAGTATAACTAATGAGCTATCACATTTGTATTTTTAGTGTGTGCGCGTTTTCCACAATACATGCAAAAATACTGGGAGACCTTCTGGGCATTAGGAGCGTGCATTATGACGTCAAGCGGCAGAAAGATTAACACCTCTATTAAAAAATGTCCAAATTTCAAGCACGTTCTGGGCGCACATTGACCTAAAATCCTCTGAGTACCGGTTTGCCATGATTAAGTTAGTTTCCACACTTTTAAAACTAGTTTTAACAAACAAGGCATTGAGAAAATACTGAGACCTTCTGGCATGGATGCAACGTCATGCAGAAAGAAATGTTCTGTTTCAGTGCCATTGAAAAATCCTCTATTTGCCATGATTGTTTAGATGTTATTGAAAATATTTTTAATGTCATGGGGATTGAGATGTTATGTTTATTTTACAGCTGGTCATGTGATCTCAACTTTGGTGCCTCTATGTGGTTATCTTCTGTATTTTTAATAGTTTTAATAACAAGGCTTTAATGTAAGTGAGATTATATTTTTAATTTATTTATAGCTATTATTGTTTTTATGTGAGATTAATCTATTATTTATTAATTTATATTGTTACTGTTTTAATTTGAATTAAATGATTATTTGGGTAAATTTATTTTTTGCTTTTGTTTATGGCAAAGCTGAGTTTATTTCTCTTTTTTAACTTCTGTGAGAGCCAGTGCCCTCTACAGTCACAGAGAGTCTGTGTAATAAAAAGAACCACAACCTCACCCATTCTCTTTCATTTAAACTTCACTGTGGTGTTGTGTTTAAAGTGAGGGTCTGGAACATCAAATAGCACTCCACCCCTCCTCTGCTCTTTCTGTAAGGGCTCCAGGGTTCATTAGGTGGCAAATCATCCTTTCTATAATCAGCCAATGTAGCTCACTCTCCCATTTTGAAAACTTTCATCTCATTAAATTCATGGTATGCTCATTTGAGTTCTGTACAGAAAAAAAGATGTAAGTGAAAGAAATGGTGAGTAGTAATTAAAGAGCTGACAGGGATCCTGCTTGGATGAGTGGCTCCGCTAGTACTCCTGCCACCTTTGAAGCCTCCCACTCCACTATCCAAATCAGACAGTCTCAGACCCCCGGCTGCTGTTACCACTAGAGACTCTCACTCAACTGGCCTTTCATTTTTTTGGCCTTTATTTGGTGGTTTAGTTCAGAGACAGTAGAGAAAAGCCTGGAAATTATGAGGGTGAGGAGGAGGAGTGAAATCAGCACACGACACAAGCCAGATTCAAACCTAAATTTCCCATATGAGCACCAGAGATCAATGAAACACTATGCAATGGCTTCAACATTGATCTGGCCTGGATTACAAGTATGATGATCTAATGAAACTTTCATAACAGTCCAAATTCATATGTATATTGATACACATCAGCTTGATTATTAAATAGGAGAATTCTGTCTTTACTGTGATCCTATAGAGTGCTGCAGGGATGACATAATTTTTTTAACCAAACCCAGTAGTTAGTTTTAGCACTTTTGGTTCTGTTGTCCTGAAGCCAACTGTTTTTTTGAATTTTTGGTTAAATGCATGAAATAAGGTCCGTGAATTACCCAAGTTCAAGATACTTTTATGTTTTCTTCTGTGACACAAAATACATCAGTAATATCCCCTAATGATTTATGTAGGCATTTAAGATGGTTACTAAGTGGTTAAATTGAACTAAAGAGATTGTTGGAGACATTAAATGTCAAAATGCTGAACAGGTAAACTCATCTACTCACGGATATGTATTTACAGCTTCTTTATGTTTATAATCATGCTCTTTCAATGTACTGTAGTCTAACTAACTTAACCTAACTTCCGGATTAGTATACAAAAATACATAATAACTGAAGCAATATTCAGAACCATTGAAATTCAGTCCAGTTGGAAATCATCTGAAAGCTCTTGTTTGAATATGAACGTGTAAAGGTACAAATATTTTATATGCACATGAAGTCCACTCCAATAAATCTTCAGTTTTAATTAAGCTCTCAACACTCCATTAGATCAACCAGCGGACAGCACACCGCAGTATGAAGTGATAATTTAGACAGTGGGGTGGCTTTAGTCAATGGCTTTCACCTTCATATGATGCAACTGAACTGCCCAGTCTTATTTACTTTGTGAAATTAAACTACATCGGACACAAATACAAAACAAAGAGTATTATTTTTAGGCAGAGTGCTATTGAATGGACAATTGTCGTAGGGCTCTTAGATCTTCTCTCTTGATATGCTTTATCTAAACAATTCCCTAATACAAACTGTGAACTGGAATTGTTATGAAGGTTAATTACCCAGGCTCTATTGTGAGGCTATCTACACTAGTGCAATGCCAATGACACCGTTATGATGGATAATGTTATATCCACTCACAATCTGAATGTAGTACACTCAACTCCACCATTAGAAAAGTCTTTATAGCAGCATGATTATTTAGGTATAAGTGATTGAATTGCAATAGTCAGTCTAAAGATATAGACTTTTGAGTTATATTGACGTACTTTAAGTACTATTTTCCAGATTCCCATGGAATTGCTATGGTTGCTAGTGAGTTCATGAGGCATTGCTAGGGGGTTGCTGGATTGTTCTGGAGATGTGCTTCCCAAAAGCATTACTCAACTTATGGTCGCAAGTTCCATTGAACTCAGTTGGTAATGACAGAACTTGCAACTAATGCACCTCTGGGTGGTTGCTAGTCCACTGCTAGTCGTGGCTAGCTTGCTAATTTTACAGGTAATTGCTAGAATGAGTGGTAGAGTGGTGCTATTTCTAGTCAGTTGCTGATACTGTATGCTCAGGGTGTTTTCTAGAGCAGTGGTTCCCAGGAGAACCCTATTTTAACATTAAAAATCCTCAACAACCCCCCAAAACAAACCAACACACAATAAAAAATAAATAAAAAAAAAAAACCTAGTTGTTAGGTTATTAAATAAATGCAACAACGGCAGAAAAATGAAACTAATAGGATTAACAATGACCACCAGATTTTAAATGAATTTTTTTGGGTGGATTACATATAAAATAACATGTTATCTGCTACCATTTACTATACAAAGTTTTGACAATTTTTTTTTTTTCATTTTTAGAAATGAAACACAATATGGATACTTTCTCAATTCCAGTCCTCACGTACCACTGCTCTGCATATTTTGCATGTCTCTCTTATTTAACACACCTAATTCAGATAACCAGCTCATTATAACAGAGCTCCATGCATGAACTGTGTTCTGATTGACATGGCCCCTACAAAGTGTTCATTGCTCCCTACTCCCTGAGCATGGGAAAGCTGTTGAAGGCTACTTCACTTCGGAACATTCATTCACGAATTTGCGCTATGCCACTGCCTGCAGTGTCTTCACACGCAGACAAAACTTACTAGAGAAGTGTCAAGTTTGACATAATGTACCTCTGTAAATAAATACAATTTAAATTCATGTCTCTCACGCTTTAATGCCCTTCTAATGGAACATATACTCTCCCTTCGAACCGGAATCATGGTGGAATATCCTGTGATGTCCACTTTGCAGGGCACTTATGGTCGAATAGTACAAACGTCTGAAGTTATAAGAGACACATACAAAATGTGCAGAGCGGTGGTCCAAGAGGACCGGAATTGAGAACCACTGAGCTAGAGCATTCACTTACAAAGGTTAACCATGGTTTTACTATGAATAAAACCAAAAAACCATGCTCAAAATACAACCCCAATTCCAGTAAAGTTGGGATGCTTTGTAAAATGCAATAAAATCAAGAATCTGTAGTTTGTTAAATGTTTTTAACCTTGATTTAATTGACAACGGTACAATTAAAATATTTCCAATGTTTTTATTGACCAACTTAAATGTATTTTGTAAATATAAACAATTTTTAATTTTGATGGATGCAACACACTCCACAAAAGTTGGGACAGAGGCATAATAAAAGGTTATAGAATGTCCAAGTTAAACTGTTTTGAAACAGTCCACAATAAGCAAGTGAACTGGTAACAGAGCAGGGTATCATGATTGGGTTTATACAGAACATCTTTAAAAGCAAGCTGGATCTTAGCAGTGTTGGGTAAGTAACTAAAAAAAATTGATTACAAATTACTTATTAATAATTGAAAATTGTCATTTGATTAAATTTACATGTAGTCATTTAGCAGCTGTTTTTATCCAAAGCGACTTACAAATGAGAACAATGGAAGCAATTAAAATCAACAAAAGAGCAATGATATACAAGTGCTATAACAAGTCTCAGTTAGCTTAACGCAATACAGATAGCAAGGGCTTTTTAAATAAAATAATAAATAAAAAGAAAACAGATAGAATAGAAAAAGAATAGAGCAAGCTAGTGTTAGAGGTCTTTTTTTGCTTTTGTTAATAGTATAATAAATGAAAAGAAAACAGATATAATACAAAAAGATTAGAAAGCTAAGTTTTTTTTTAAAGAAAACAAGCAGGAAATTAATAGAGTGCAAGTCTAAAAGGGACAAGGTTTTTTTTTTTTTTTTTTTTTTTTTTTTTTTAAGAATAGAATTAGAATAAAGAGTGCTAGACTTAGAGGGTCAAATAAAGATGGAAGAGATGTGTTTTCTGATTCTTGAAGATGGCCAAGTACTGGATTGAGTTGGGCAGGTCATTCCACCAGGAGAGATCATTTAATTTAAAAGTCCGTAACAGTGACTTAGTGCTTCTTTGGGATGGCACAATCAAGCGACGTTCACTTGCAGAACACAAGCTTCTAGAGGGCACATAAATCTGAAGTAATGAATTTAGGTAAAGGGGTGCAGAGCCAGTGGTGGCTTTGTAGGCAAACATCAATGCCTTGAATTTTATGCGAGCAGCTATTGGTAGCCAGTGCAAATTGATAAACAGAGGAGTGACGTACATTCATGCTAAAAATTAATCTTTCTTCTTTGTTTACAGAGGTGATGTGGGCGTTTACAGGCTCGCGCGTCTCATTTGGATGATTACCACATGAATAGCGTGCAGATGATGAGCTCAGACAGGAAATACTGAACCTTGTGTTGGTTTCATACGGATTACTTAATCAGAAAATATTTGTCTTAGATAAGACTTACTTAATTTAAAAGTAGACACTTCACGATTTCCATAGATATTTTTCTCATGTCTGTGTGGGCGCCTCCGTTGAACCCCGTGCAAAACGTGACTTTAAAAAGCATATAAATATATAATTTTTTTTTACACTACATTTGTAACATAAGTAACGTAATTCGTTACATTACTGCGTTACCAGAAAAAGTAATTACTGTTAATGTGTTACTTAGTCACTTAGTCACTGTGTCTGGATCTTAGTTCATCACTTTGTGCCAAATTTCATGCCAAGAGAAGTGTCAGACAAATCAAAAAACACATTTCTCAATGTAAAATTGCAAAGAATTTAGGTCCTTCACCAACTACCATACGTAATTTTTTTTTAAAGGTTTAGGGAATCCAGAGAATCTCAGTACACTTAGGGCAAGACAGGGCACCTCAGCTGAATGAGTCTGACCTTTGAGCCCTCAGATGACATTGCATAAGAAACTGCCATGCTGCTGGGTTAAAAATATAGCCACATGGGCTCAGGAGTACTTCGGAAAACCACTTTCATTTAAAACAGCTGGCTGCTGCATTAAGAAATGCAATTTGAATGTGGAGGCATATATTGGGATTGTACAGAGACATATACTGCCATCAAGATGACATCTTTCATGGGAAGTTATTAGATCAAGAAAATGCCAGGACTCATTCTGCATGTGCTACAACAGTGTTACATGTGGATGTGACTGACTGGCCAGCAGATCAGTCTCCTATTTAATATGTTTGGCCTATCATAAAAAGAAGAATAAGACAAAAATGACTATGGACTGTTGAGCTGCTGAAGTCATGTTTTAAGTGAAACTGTGGTTATACAAGATAGTGTTTTTATATAGTTTCATTGCCACATATGTAGAGATGCTTCTTGTCAATAACTATGAGATTTCATTTGCCCAGTTTTATCATTTACCAGTTGAAAATAATGAATCACTTGATAAAACGCCTCTGTTAAGCACAAACAGTGCAGGCTGAGTTACAGTGAAGATTAATATTTAGGGCTGAAGGTTATGAACAAATCCATAACTCTAGGTATGAGCAATAGAAATGCTTACCTTAGTAAACACCACTACAAATCAGATGTCCTTGCTCTCCAGTTTTCTTGTATTGTGAAAAGTCACAGTCACATAATCTGATATTACATGATCTAAACAGGTACAGTTTACCTCAGTAGTGTCTGTGCATGAATGCAGGCCCAAGGCAGCCATAAAGCAACCTGAATCCCACTGAATGCAACATTTCTTGACATGAATGAACAGATCTTGGTTGTGACAAAGTTGAAGTGCCTTTTTTATTGAGGGATATATTTAATATCGGCATATCATTGTCTCTTGAAAAGATTCTAATACAGTACAATCCAAAATGACAGCTGACTTTTACTGAGTGAATTCACTCTCATATAAAAAACAACCACTGCTGTCTAAATGAAATAAAACTTGTAGTGTCTCCATATTCATCATAGCTCTGTGTGTGAGATATCACCTCACACAGGCTTACACCTGGCAGAAGAGACAGGTCTTGTCTCGCTGGCAGTGAAACAGGCAGCCACATTGCTCATCATCTGCCTGTGTCAGGTGGTAACATAGCAGGAGAACTGGTGACTGTTCAGATATTATCAACATGACTATGTGTCTGGTCCACGGGACAGTCTCGTTAAACTGCGGTGTTAATTACAACCTTTTTGCACCTGATCTGGATCAATGTCTACTGCTGAGATTATATTATACTGTTTGGGAGTCAAGCTAACTGAAAATATTCACAGTTTGGTTGGAACAGCCATGGATATATGGGTCCTTGTACAAGAATGGTACTCAACCTTTTGGATTTCAAGATAGCCTTTGTCCAAGAAAATATTCACAGACTCTCATATCTAATCTTCTGTTGTACTAAAAAATAAACTCAAAATATTATGCTAATTTGTTCATCTTTATTCATTTATTTGTTTATGTGTGTTTCTTTTTGTAAGCGTTTTATGTAAGATTATGTTAATATAACTATATAGGAATAAATTTAAAGACTTATTGGGGCCAGTGTCAGAAATAAACTTTTCCATTAAGGGGAATTGATTTCTAGGCCCATTTTTTTCTTTTGTGAGGCCAATTTTTATCACCACCTTAATAATTGTATTGTATTGTACCTTAATAAATGTATCAGTTGTTTTTAATGTTAAATACTTGAATGTTACCAATTACTTCAACCAATCAAAATAATTTAAACTGTTGCCAATAACAACTGACTGTTTAAAATTGTATCTAAATTGTATACATTTAAAAACAGGAGCTAATATGACTGCAATATTATAATAAAAATGGTTATTGTTGATTATTGCTCTTGATATTGTAATAATGTTTATGTCGATCAAAAGAACATATAAAAACTTTGAGTTTTGTGTCTGCATTCTGGGGAAATGGCTCATCATGTATTCTGGCTCTGGCTTCACAGACAAACATGTTGGTCCATGATGTTAGTCTAATCAAGTTATGCAAAAACTCCCGTTATAATCACTGAAGCTACGAAATGAATTTTTTATTTACATCGTAACTGCACTGTGTTGTTTATGATAAGGGAATTCACGAGCACAAAGAATTCAATCAGTGAGCGTGCACACTCAACAACAACTCTGGAGTTTTCAGCACTGACTAATCTGAACACCAGTGATTAGCATGTTTTCAGTGCTAACTTATCTGACTTATCTAAACGCAGTGTGAGCGAATCAAAATGTAATTCTGTGAATAGACACTTTCATTCATTTTCATATTTCTTTTTAATCACGACAAGCCGTAAATTTGTAGGCCATTTTTTTCCACAAGCACCTTTTAATTTCCGACCTTGATTGGGGTCCCCTGAAAATTTGCTGAGGCCCGAGGCTGGGTCCCAGAGAGAACCACTGTTCTACTGTACAAAACAGATGCCGTTTCTGTCACATATATTCATATTAGTAAAAATGGCTTAAATTATGAACACCAACACACACAGTAACAATCCTTTAAAATTAAACTAATAATTTAAAATGTGAAAAAAAATTATTTTTATTGTAAAGATGCCTTGTCTGACATGTTCTAAACCCTGTTTCTAGCTTCTTCTTGGAAAATTATCAAATATTCATATTTTGAAGTATAAAAAAACATATGGAAAAACTACCATTCTCTCTCTCTCTCTTTTAACTGGCATAATATTTTATTAAAATACCTGAATTATTCTCCCAGGTTATGCATCATTACCATCATATTTCCCCCTTTTTAAAATAATGCTTAATTTCAAAATAACTATTCCATAAATTAACAACAACAATAAAACCCCTCATTATCATCCTTTCAGGATTTTTAAGGACATACACTGGCAGTAATAAAAAAAAAAAAAAATTGTGACAAATCTGGTTATCCACTTGAGTAGTAGGGAATTGTTAAAGGGAATACTGACTCCTAATAGTCTCACCGTTTGCTCCATATGGTTGCAGCCAAAACAAGAGATTACTCTAGTCTTGAAGATTTGTTTTATTTAGTAAACATGTGGCCCCTTTGGGCCGTTCGAAAGGGAGTGTGATCCACTGTGTGTGTTATTATCCACATCTCCATGCATGCCAGTGCCATCTGCTCCCGCTCTGGTTGGTTCCTGCTGTTTTGTTCTGTTCTCTGTGTTTAACTGAGAAAATATTAGCTTAAACTGATTCAAATACATGACCCTCTATGGCTCCCAAAGTAGAAGATGCACCCACATTATGTAAAACAAAAAGAAACAAATGGAGAGGAAGTGGGACTCTCCAGGGCATGTTGAAGTTTGATGAGCCTTTTATGTATAAATATTTGATTAGGCAGGTAAAGGGATTTGGATGCGTTTTTCTCATTGTACTTTTTGTTCTTTGTGTTGAGACAATTGTGATGCATTAAAGAAATTATCCATAAATGTAAAATTACTCACCATCAGGCCATCCAAGATGTTGATGATTTGTTTCTTCATTAGAAAAGTTTTGGAAAAATTTAGCATTACATCACTTAAAAAGTAAATGTTAAAGGGGTCATATGATGTTGCTAAAAAGAACATTATTTTGTGTATTTGGTGTAATGAAATGTGTTTATGCGGTTTAAGGTTCAAAAAACAAAATTTTTTCCACATACTGTACATTATTGTTTCTCCTCTATGCCCCGCTTTTTTGAAACGTGTCGTTTTTTACAAAGCTCATCGTTCTGAAAAGCAAGGTGTGCTCTGATTGGCCAGCTATCCAGTGTGTTGTGATTGGCTGAATGCCTCAAGTGTGTGACGGAAATGTTATGCCCCTTACCATACTGTGATGCCGTGTCCCGGTCAGAACACTGGTGCAACTAGTGATGTTGCGTTCTGTGCTGAGGCTTCGGAGCATGTGTCGAGAAATCCCAGCAGCTTTCAGTGAAGCGCGAATCGAGGCTTGTATCGCTTTAGAGCAATGACATCATTGATGATGTCCGAAGTCTCGCTTGGCCTGACTAGTTCAGGAAGTGGTTCCAATCTTGTAAATTCACAGTCCTCTGCCACGTTAAACTGAGCCACTTTCCAGTTTTACACTAATAATATTGCCCCTCCTGCCTATTATGAGCAAACATTTGATAGCCCCATTCATTTCAAGCCTATACGTTTATTGCACAGTTATGCTATATTATGTTATACAATAGGGGTGTAAGAAAATATAGCGATACACGTGAGTATCACAATATTTTGTTTGGCGATACTGTATCGATTCTCAATAACGAAATATCGATATTTAAAAAAATAAATAAAAATCATACAAGATTCATACATATTCATGGCAGTTGTTTCGTTTTAAATTTATACCCCGACCACTAGATGGCAGTCTTCATCTCTGAACAAATTCTGAGTGACAGGAAATATTAGCATTAGGGCACGCCACTAATGTTAGTGTTAATATAGCTGCTAGTAATGGAGGATGAAAGAATTGTCCCAGTTTCTGTTTCGGTGTCTAAAAATATATGGTCTTTAGACATTTTAGACGTATTATACATTTAACTAAAGGATCCTGCAAGCACTTTAATTTCCCCCCTTTACTCATACTGCACAAAAAGTGGTTCAATAATGTTAAATGTTACAGGGACTGATTATTGCAAATACAGATCCCACTGTGTTCTGGTTAAATAATTTTTGTTTATTACTAAGGTTTGCACATGGTGGTGTGTTTTTAATGACAGCTTTCCTAAAAATATATATCCTATTCCTAAAATAAGAAATATCCCAATATATCGCCTTGCTGACAGTATCACAATGTATCGCAACATATTGTATCGGAACCCTTGTATCGTGATTATACAGTCGTTATAAACTACACAGCAGCAACAATACTACAGCGAGAATCAAAGTTACGACTTCTTTCTTTACGTGAACATTTGGGCAGCGTTATGCAAATCTTCCCACACAGTGATGTAGACATGTGGGGGCATGTTTAAACGAGGCGTTTTAGGAGGGTGAGCATGATTTGACCAAGAACACATCCTTGTTGAACCAGAACATCATTCCAATCAACCAATCAGAATTGAGAGATAACTTTTCAGGAAATGTCAGTTTTAGGCTTACAATCCATATTAGGTGCTTCTACACCCTTGTTAATCAGCTATCATTTCCCTCTGATTTTAGGAATAAATAATGGGTAAGGTTAGGTTTAGGGGTGGGGACTGGGTTAAGTCTGTATTTTTGGACAGTAATGTTGATCCAGGATCAACAAAAGATATTGATCCTGGAACATGTCTTACTTGGCAAAATCACAGCGACCGTTTTAGGAGGGCGTGGACGAGTCTTAACTTTAATAAAGAATATCTCTTTGGGTTTGAGACTTTAGTGTTTGCAACTTTAGGGATCTTATCTATTTACGAACAGCTTGTAACACTCCAAGGAGAAAGGAAAACTTGAAATCGCATCATATGAACCCTTTATTTGATAGACTGGAACCACGTGGATTATTTGTAGATTATTATTATTATTTATTTTTTTCAGCTGTTTGAACTCTAACTGATGGCACCTATTCACTGCAGAGGATCCATTGATGGAAAAAGTGATCTAATGTTAAATATCTCCAAATCTGTTCTGATGATGAACATTCTACAAGTGACACTTGTATGGGCTTTTCATTCTGAAGAACAATATCGACTAATCATTTGTGGGCACACCTTTTATTCAAACATGTACACACACACACACACACACACACACACACACACACACACACACACACACACACACACACACACACACACTGGTGACATTTAACTCTTGAGTCAGGGAGCAAGGAAAAATTGCCAAAAACAAAAAAAAATTCTTTCTCAAAAAAGTCTTTACTGATATAAGTATCAAAACAATGCCCCAGCTTACTGCACCACATCACAGCTGTCAATGCAGCACATTCAAGAATAACTTAAAGAGTTTGCCAATGTTTACTAAACTGTGGACTAGTTTTGAATCTTGCTGCTGATTTTGAGTGTCTGTTGATGGCCTTTATTTTTCAATCAGAAATGTGTACGCTGATTGTCTGATGTTTATTGAATTTTTCCATGTCTTTTTTCCTGTTGCCAAATCCAGTCACTTGAAATCGTTGCCACCAAAGGTGAGACACGTAAAAAAACAAAAAAAAACAATATATATTCATAAATCACATTCCTGAACTTTCTACTGTCCGTTACTGGAAATGAAATTATTTGTTGATATGGCCGATCTCAATAAAGTTTACACAGGCTTTTGTTCTGCAAGCTGGATCTCGCTCTGAATGCGCGCTGTCTGTGGAGGCTTCGCCAGGCCTGGTTCCAGAATTGAATCACAGAGGGTGCTCTCATATTTTTGTCCAATCCATTGCTATGGTTATCACCATGTCAATCATTACTATTTTGATTGTGCATCCAGCATAAATATTGGCGGATGTCATTCCCAAAACTTTGCAGTATGCATGTGTCTGAAAAACATTGCAAAAAGCACATTCCCTTTATAATCACAAAAAAGCTGTGACTAATCTTAGTGAATCGTGATCTCACAAGGTTCGGTTATAATCAATGAAGATCTCTAAACTGCACAGTAAATCTCTTATTTACATTGCATCTACTCTTTGTTTTGAGATGATTCATCAGCATGCAAAACTGCACTTAAAAGTTTTAGTTCACCCCAAAATGAAAATTCAATCAGCTTTGAGCCTCCATAGACAGCAGCATAACTTCCACGCTCAAGGCCCAGAAATGTAGTAAGGACATTGATAAAATAATCAATGTGACATCAGTGGTTCAACTGTAATATTATGAAGCTGTGACAAAACACAAATAATGACTTTATTCAACAATTTCTTCTCTTCTGTGTCAGTCTTCGATGCGCGTTCACGAGAGTACCATGATGCATGCGTGTGATGATGCTACTGACACAGGAGCTGGAGTTGACACAGAACCCATATGCACTGCGCCTTGTTTGCAAGCAGAGGAATGCACACGCATGCGTCTTGCTTACACAGAGGATCTGTAATTGTTGAATAAAGTTGTTATATTTGTTTTCTTTGTGCACAAAATGTATTCTCGTAGCTTCATAACACAAATACTGTACGTACTGGATCAGATCAAATCAAATCACTTTTATTGAGTGAAATTCTTGGGAGCATGCTCCAGACAGTGCAGAAACAATTTACATAAAGACATACAGACTTAAACAGATGACAATGTGCAATATACAGTACACATACAAATACTCAGTACACACAGTGTACTATTAGACATACTTACAGTTAGCAATACACATTTTACACAGTATGTACATACTTACAGTTAGCAATACACATTATGTACACAGTATGTACACATTCTACATTATGTAGACATATTTACATATAAAATATGCGAAGGTGCAACAGATTATACATGAACTGGATATGCAAAAATGTCATGGATGTGCATTGGATGGTATGCAGTTGTAGCAGATAGATTATTGTATTAAGTACAGTGTACATGTAGTCCACATATAGTGGCATACCGTATAGTGAGAGTATGCTGTAAGGTACTGTATGGTGTATTAGTTTTGACTGTTCATTAGTCTGATAGCCTGGGGGAAAAAGCGATCCCTCAATCAGCTTGTGCGGGATCGGATGCTGCGGAGACGTCTTCCTGAGGGCAGCAGAGAGAGCAGTCTGTGGGATGGGTGGCTGGAGTCACTGATGATCCTCCGGACTTTCCTTATACACTGACTGGTGTAGGTGTCCTGGAGGGAGGGAAGCTCACCTCCAATGGTGTGACGGGCAGTTCACATGACCCTTTGCAGAGCTTTGCAGTTGCCAGCGCTGCTGTTTCCAAACCAGGCAGTGATGCAGCCAGTCAGGATGCTCTCCACAGTGCAGGTGAAGAATGTTCTGAGGAAGCTGGGGCTCATTCCAAACTTCTTCAGGCGTCTCAGGAAGAAGAGGCATCGATGTGTCTTCTTCAGCACTGCATTTGTGTGAGCGGACCATGTGAGATCCTCACTGATGTGAACGCCGAGGAACTTAAAGCTGTTAACCTGCTCCACAGGTGTCTTGTCGATGGTGATGGGTGTGTGTTCTCTGCTCTGTCTCCTGAAATCTACCACCAGCTCCTTGGTCTTGTCAATGTTGAGTAAGAGATGGTTCTCCTGACACCATTTAGTCAGGGTGCTCACCTCCTCTTTCTAGGCCGTCTCATCGTTGTCGGTGATCAGCCATTTATGCTGCGGCGCCTGGGGAGCAGTTGGGTGTTTGGTGCCTTGCTCAAGGGCACCTCAGTCGTTGTATTGCCGGGCCGAGACTCAAACCCACAACCTTAGGGTTAGGAATCAAACTCTCTAATCACTAGGCCACGACTTCCCTAAATATTGTAGATGGGTGTTAGAGTAATGGGCCTCCAGTCATTCAAGCATGTGATTTTATTTTTCTTTGGTATGGGCACAATAGTGGGTTTATATATTTATATATATATATATATATATATATATATATATATATATATATATATATATATATATTATATATATATATATATATATATATATATATATATTATATATATATATATATATATGTTTATATATTTATATATATATATACAGTGCCCTTCATAAGTATTGGAACAGTAAAGACAAAATTGCTTTCTCTGCTGTGGAGTCAAGATATTTGCAAATATGATTATAGATGAATATGTGACAAAACTGCAGAATGTCACATTTTATTATTAGGTCTTTCAACACATACATGTTTTACCAAATAAAAAGGACAGCACTTTTAGAGTTCATCACACTATTTGATGTGAGCATAAGTATTGGAACAGTTGAATTTAAGGCAGATGTAAAAGAGACAGCCATGCATGCCCATGCCATGACACCACCTCCACCAAGCTTTACAGATAAGGTTGTATGCTTAGGATTGTTTGCAGTTCCCTTTTTGCTCCACACTTTGCTTTCCAATCACTTGGATAAAGGTTAATCTTTGTCTCATCAGTCCATCAACTCAGTTCCTAAACTCTACTCACTCACATTTGTGAAGAATCTTGCCTTTCTCTTTTTGGTGCTGATCAGAGGTTTGCATCTTGCTGTATAACTTCTGTAATTCTGTGTCAAATTCTCCTGCAGACTGTAGATTGACAGAGCATTACCCCAGCTTTCTGGAGGTTGTTGGTGATTTTACAGACATGTATTTTAGGGTTCATTTTCACAGCTTTTATGATTTGTCTGTCATCAGCTACTGTTGTTTTTTCTCAGCCGATCAGGTAGTCGTTGGTTGCTGATGTCGCTGGTAGTTTCCAAACTCTTGATTTCTCCATGCCCTTTGTTTTTCCTATAGTTCTAATTGACTACTTCTTTTCTTTTAGCATCCAAATTGCTTGCTTTTATTTCAGAGTCGGCTTCCTCCTTTTCATCCTGGTTTGTGTGTGTCATCATTGAATGCAAGACTTAGAATGCACAGAAGCAATGGATATAACTTATAAGACACATTCCCTGCTTTTAATATCTGAAGAATTAATGCAACAGGACACAGCTGAACACTTAGAAAGAACTGTGAGGCAACTGTTCCAATACTTATGCTCACATCAGATAGGGAGATGAAACGCTAAAAGTGCTGATCTTCTTAGCTGGTAAAACATCTTTGTGTTGAATCACCCAATAATAAAATGTAGTATTCTGTAGTTTTGTCTCATATTCATCTTTTAATCATATTTACAGATTTCTTGACTCCACAGCAAACAGAACAATTTTGTCTTTACTGTTCCAATACTTACGGAGGGCACTGTATACATACATATATACATACATACATATATATATATATATATATATATATATATATATATACTTACATTACTCCACAGCCCAGTAAATGTGTATTAATCCTGTGATTTCTGACCTTTCCCGTTGGCTGTGCCTCAGCAGTTTGAACAAAGAATAGATTTGGCCCCAGAATCACCATTCTGTGAAGACAAACATCAGGTCATTCGACCCAAATGTATTTCTACAAGTTTGTTTTCCTAGCTACTGACAAAATGCTGTATTTTCTCAGCCCCAGAGGACATTCCCGTGTGGTTCTCAAAGCATAAACTGTAGGAAGATATTCTGAGGTGATGATAATAGCCCAGTTTGAATCTGCATTTCAGATGTCATTGCTCTTTTGAGAGTTGCAGATAAGAATCCATCTCATGCAATGTGGGAAGAAGTGGCAGTTTAAGGCTTTGGAGACCAGTCTCCTATCATTTAATTGCATCTCGTTCAGTGTTTGTGTGGTGTGCTTTATCTGCCCACTAGAGCCTGTTCTTTTTGTTCTCATTTCCTCTGTGTGTTAAAGGGAAGGATGCAACTTTTTAATATCATATAGATGAGATCTATCTATCTATCTATCTATCTATCTATCTATCTATCTATCTATCTATCTATCTATCTATCTATCTATCTATATGTTAAATGTGAATATGAACAACAGAATCAGTCAAAAAAAAAAAAAACAACAACATGTGGTTGCCAGATTCATTTTGTAAAAGATATTGTAAAAAAAATTGGTAACACTTTATTTTAAGGACCAAATTTTAGCTATTAATTAGTTGCTTACTAGCATGCATATTACTAGCATATTGGCTGTACTTACTTATAAAGCACATATTAATGCCTTATTCTGCATGACCGTATTTTAGATCCCTTAATCCACCCTATATACCTAAAATTAACAACTGCCCCCTAACAGCAAATTACGAGTTTGTTCAGGGAAATCTCTTAGTTAATAGTGAATATGTGTTTCCTATCCTAAAGTGTTAACTGTAAACACATTTACAACTTTTACAGAACTCAATTTTAAAGTATAAAACTATAACTTACAAACAAGAAAAAAATGCATGTATACCAGTAAATTCAACAACGCATGCTGCTACTAAAATCCTTTAAATACATTTTTACATAAACTTTCTCATATTTTCTCTTAAAATACCTTTAACATATAGGCTACTCTCTCATATCAAAGTTCCTCATTAGTAGCTTTTCCACAAGCTGGAGTATATACTAATACACAGGAGGTGCACAGAGTCATTCCCGCAAACACCATCATGGTAACACACACGACACTTAAATAATGCAATAAACATTCATTAAACAACAGAGGATATAACATAAAACCTAAATGTACATAACTAATAACAAAACCTATCAAGAAACATGATTATTTTAACAAAATGTGGAGTGTCGCTCAGGGAATTCTGGTTATTTTAGTTTAATTTTTTTTAGTGATAATTGTATTATTTTTTTTTTCTTTTTTTTTTTCGTTTATTTGTTATTTTTTATTTATTTTGGCTTTTTTATTAATATCTTTTTTTTCATCCATCCATCAATCTATGTACCTATCTGTCTACATCCTATGTTAAATGTGAAGAATAATGAACTTTTTTTTCTGTTCATCTATTCATCCTGTGTGAACTTAAGCATATATGTGTGCAACATAACAGTTTCTGGTCCCCACTGACTACCATTTTTTCCCTCATACTATGGAAGTCAGCAACAGTCTGGCTACCCATATTCATCAAAAATATCTTCTTTTATGTTCAGCAGAAGAAAGAAACTCATACAGGTTTGGAACAACTTCACGATGACAGAATTATCATTTTTGGGTGACTCTTCTTTAAGCAGATATCTTTATACAAGTTTGCTTTAAATATGTCAAGAGATGACCCTTGATCTCTCTCTGTTTATTTGCACTTATCTCTCTTAAGTTTTGTATGGCTGGCTGGGCCTGTAACTGCGAGAACTGTGGGGTTTCTTATTTTCCCCTTATAACAATTTCTCTCCGTCTTTATCTCTCATTTTATCGTTCACTACCATTCTTCCTTTCCCTCTAAACTCTTTCATACACATTCTCTTATTGTGATGAAGAGACCACATGGTGTAAAATATGCCCCCTCTGAAGTTTGACCATGAATATAATTTCCTGTCATTTTGAACAACAGATTGTGCAAGAACAGATTGTGTGAGGACATGCGTTTGATGAATAGGAACATTTGGAAAATATGTTCATCACTTAGGAACGACACAATGGGATGAAAAATGGGATGAAAAAGTTTGACATTTGAAAGTTTCTTCAGCATTAATTTTGACCTTTAACAATCCCAAAAGTACAAGCGGGGGAGCCATGAAAAATTTCTACACTGATTCAGTTTCACTGAGATAAATTCGGACTGAATGGTGCACGTAATATAAACTTGGAGCTCAGAAAACATTGCATACAGGTATTATCTCATCACAGATATATACACTCTCCTTTTAGGTACTAATATGTACACTTTAGGTAATAATATGTACCTTTATGGTACCAATTTGGACTCTTAAGGTACAAAAGTGTGCCTTTTGAAAAGGTACCACCCCAGTGACAACTTTTGTACCTTTTTTTCTGAGAGTGTATAGATGAGGGATTGGAGACCCTACGGTCAGCAGATTTATCTCCTAATTCACTGATTTACGTTATTCCACAAGCAGATGGGGAGGGGATGGGACAAAAGAATCAATAGCCTTCTTTTCTTTTCCTTTTCGTCTCTATTGATTCAGTGTGAAGGTTGAATCTTGGCTACACTGCTTCACTGATCACTGCCGTCCTCCCATGCATGGAAGCAGAAAATCTGCCTTCTACTCAGGGAGATGATCGAGACACAGGTGGGTACTTATCAAGAGTGAGGGGTCGGTACAAAGTCACTACTTGATTACAAAACTTAAAGAGCGATAATTAATATTGGTTGTGGAAGATCATGCTGTCTAAAGTTGCAGTTTCCAAGCATTGAAAGTGGATTTAGGTACTTACGTTTCGCAAAGATACCAAAGGAAAAACAGCTGCTTTTGGGTACATGAGATGCTTCAAAGATGAGAGGAGTTTGGAGAATCTGTCATACTGCTTAGAGAGTTATTGTCTTTTAAAGAGAATTTTTTGCATTTACACGACAACCAGTAGATGTCCTCAGCATGCATGTCTAAACAGTAAATCAGGTGCAGCTAAACAGTAAATCTAGCGTAATCTATCTGATCTCTAACATAGTCAATGTAGTGGAATAGAACAATGTAATCTTTGTCAATGTAGTCAAACTCTCTAACCATTAGGCCACGACTTCCCCCCCTTTTGTTTATAGTCAGTAGAATGTCTGTTGGGAGACCATGACTATAAAAAGTTAGCAGATATTAAGCAAGCAGTCTACTAATACTCTGATGAGAGTTAGAAACATGTAGGGGCAACCTACTTATTGTCAACAGAATCTTAAACAGACTATCAAAATAAAGTGTTATGAGAAATGTTGTAATAAGACAATAATATTTTCTGACAAAACAAGTCACCTGACAAAATGATGTCCCTGTAAGTCCCAGCATTATGCACACATTTGATTATGTTATTTAAATGGTTTCTAATGCACAGTTGTGTAGATTAAGTCTTTATATTGTACATACAGTATCATTATTTATTTTTTTTAAATCAAGTGGATTCTAACAATGTTTATTAACTGTTGTTCACAGAAAGGCCAATTTTGATGAACTTTAAGTCACCATGAGGCCTTCACTGTTCCGCCTGTATTATTATGGATATTATTAATATTTTAAGGAAAAAACAAAAAACACAATAATAATAATAATAATAATAATAGTAATAATAAAAATGTTGATCAGATTTTAGTCAGGCATATTAATATGTTAACATTATCAGTTAATGAAATATACATGTATGAACCATAAAATATACAGCCATGTCACAAAGCATACTTTTTATGGTAGATTTCTGACAACAAAAACCTTTCACATCAAATAATGACAGAATTGTCATTTTTTTGGGTGAGCTGTTGCTTTAAAAGTCTGGAAGGTATAAGCATGTGGGTAAACTTTCTCTTCCAGAATTAATCCAGTGACACAATGTCTTCACACTACAGAGTCATCCTCCAACATTAGTCAGAGCATCATCCTACTTTCACAATTATTTTCTCCTCAAAGTCTATTTAATTGAGTGTTTTAATTGAAGAACAATTGATCCAGGACTGTGGTGACTAACTCTATGGCTCTATGCTTATTGGAGAAGACAATGCAGAGACTGTTTCCTCTGCGGGCTGGTAGTTCAGTGGAGTGTTTTGCTGATAATTATCACTGTTTTCCCTTTGCATTCTATCTCTTCCACATTAGAAAGAAAGATCATAGAGTTATTCACAGTGGGATTTCCAGTGGGTCTACAGTCTAGTGATGCACATCACAAGCCGCAGACACAAGTTCTGACGGCTCAAACCCAGTTTGACAAGATTTATGCATCTGTTTAAAGGTATTTATTTAAATATTAGACTAAACAGTCAAACACCATAGCATCATGTTAAACTGACTTGAAATAGTTACTCTTTGGCTTAACTCAATGTTTTAATTTTGAAAGAACATTTCAATCAAGTAGCTCCAAATAAATTTTATGCTTCCCATCTTGCTTTGCACAGACAGCTGGATAGGGAGAGAAAATGTGAAAAAAAAAAAAAATTATTTTATGCAATTTTTTATTTTTTTTGACAGAGTCACTTGTTATGTTGGGGGATGGAGTTACAAGGTACTTGGACTCAGGACTAGGACTGCAATTGTGAATGAACTTGGACTTGGACTCAGATATTTTGGACGCAGAAATTTTTCAGAGTACAGACGAATCCATGTCATGTATAATATAAAATAAAATAAAAAAGTAACAACATAAGATAAATATAAAAAGACATTAATAAATGTCTCCCACTTAAACCAAATTGATTAAAAACTAGGACTCGAAGGTGGAGAGTGGACTCGGACCCAACACTGGTTCCAAACCATTTTTTTTTTGGCTTATAGAACAACAGTTCTTCTATAATATGGCTTATAGAATAAAAGAATAACATAAGTGGATTTTGAACGATTCATTTCTGCTTTGAGCGATTACGTAATTGTGGCATCAGTAATTGTAATTGCGATTATAAATTTGATTAATTGTGCAGCCCCACCATGTAGTTTAAAATTTTGAATGCCAAACAATAAAAAGCCTAAGCTGAAATTTCTTTATGAACATAAAAGGTTTGATGAGAAACAACTAAGCACTTGAGTGGTAATTCATGTGTCTTTACAAAAACACATCAGCTTGATTGTGTCTTTTTATCTCTGCACATTTCCATTTTTTATAGAAAATTAAGCAGATTGTGTGTGACAAAAGAATCTGCATGCACCAGATAAGAATAAAAATATAATTGTGCTAAATGAATCATAGTGAGATATAAGAAAGCAGGAGAAAACAAAAAACACAAAACACAGCCCTTCCTAAGCTTTGACCTGGGATGTTCACTTGCTCATTATACATGTGCACCCAAAGCACAATCAGCCCTTGATGCTGAAAGCTCTCTAAAGCACATAAAGGAAACAATTGTCATACCAAAACACTGGACCAGGAAATTTGGCTCCTGGTAAAATGCATCATTTTTCAATGACCTAGAACCAACTTCAAATTCCAGCCTTGAGCAGTGTGAAAGAAACATCGAGACAGAGATTCAAGTGGTTTAGTCTGCCCCATGAGGGATGCGAGCTTGGGCTGGTGAGCTCATGGGATTCAGAGGTCAGGCACTTTTTTAAATGAAGTGACCGTGTAGCCTTGCTGGAGACTACTTCACTGTTTGAAAGTGGATTGGGCGTAGAAACTCGGGACGAGCTGAACAATGTTTATAGATGGAGATAATTACATGCTACCGCCAATGATGAAATACCTTGGGGTACAAAGCAATAAATCTTTTTATACCCCAAAAAGGACGAGAATGAATATTGCACCACGAAGCTCAGTTCAGCAGAATAAAACTTTTCAATACAGGAAGTGACCTCAAGGCTGAAGAACAAAAAGTGGTTTGTTGCCACTTAGTATGATTTGTACCGAACAACTGTCTTGAAATAGCAGCACAGGTAAAGCAAGGCTTTCATTAATACATATACAGTAATGGTTATGTTATTTCTCCTAATAAAAAATTAAATAAAAAAGTAAGAAACACATCTCAGCACACCCTTCTTAATTAAAGCAAGAACTTGGGGTGAAAATTAAATTAAATAAAATATAATTTTTTTTGTACTTTTCACAATCTAAGGCAAAGATTTTATTTCATCGATTATATTTACACATTATCCATAAATTTCTTCAGATTATCCATATGTTATCCATATATTTATTACAAGTTGTTTTGTGTTCCTAAAGAAAATATTCACAAACATACATGTTTACAACAACAATCAGCCAATTGCTGTCGTTTTTTGTCAGATTATTCTAACACAGATGTGTCCAGCACACGCCACCCAGATGGCACGGCTCTGCAGGTCATTCATGAGACAGTGGCCAAGTATCATACACATACCTGCTAACCAGCACTGCACTCATGTGGGTTCAGTTTCTGTCATAATAATTCATTTAACCCTCATATGCAAAATTATGAAATCAGTATATTTTGTTGCTTGAATAAAAACACGATTCAACTGCATATGGAAATTTAAACCAAATGTGAGAGGGAACCTAGTACCATATGTGAATTTAGATTGGATGTTATTTGGCGGCAAACAGACAGGAGGTATGGGCTTTAAGGAGGTAAGACATAGCAGGACCATCAATCAATTAACAAACATATTTAATCACAAATAATAACACATATTAACATTTTTAGAAAAAATGACTCTAAATTGAGATCGAAATGATCCTAAATTGAGACATCGCAGACAAGTACAATTCAATTCACAAATAAAGTTACACTAAAGCCACTTATTTCTAGAATTTTGGTTGATTTATTTGGTTGATTTATTTCCATTTACTTAACATGTATTTAAATAATTATGCTAAATACCTAATTTCATAAAGATCCTGTAACAGACAGCTTTAAAATTGGCAGGGTTGTAAAAACAATGTCATGAAGAGAAACAGTACTGAGTGGTTGAAGTAATTAGAAGTAATGTGAAATAGAGAGGTTAACTAAAAGCAGTCTTCATAGTTACTTTTAATTCACTGGACTGTTTTAATTGAATTTAATTAGCTGTTTATTTCACAATTATATTTTTGCTAAAATTTAAATATACCTGTTTTAAACAATTAATTAATTCTGACGTTTGAGATTAACCTTATTTTTTATTTATACCAAAACAGACACAGAAAGTTACATTGTGAAGATAGCATTTATTGTTTATCACATTAGTCCATTTATAGCATCAGTAAAGTGTTTTTTTTTTCTCAGAACATTCAGAATTTAGTTAAACCTATGGGCCTCTTTGGTCACTTTTGCCCAAAAAATAATGGTGGAAATTCTAAATAATAAATGTGATATATAAACTGGACTGAAATGATCAGGGATATTGTAAAAATACAGTAGAGCCACTTGTTTCAAACACTGGAATTCACTGGAAAACAAAGCATCTACTCAGAACAAGGTTTTTGCAGCTTAGCATTTTCAGTGGGGATGAGGTATAAAGTTCTGAAAGGTCTAGCATTTTCACTGTACATTTTAATCAAAAGAACTTAAGAGATAAAGAGAAAACTGATTCCTCTAAAATAATTCACAAGTTTATGTTTGATGGAGCTTACTGGAAATATTTCTCGCCATTCATGACCTCCCTGGTGAAAGCTTTTACAGTATAAGACAATCTCATGCAGGGATTGTTATTGTTATCATGTGCATCTTGCCAATGGATTTAACATATGGTCTGTCGCCTTTGTGACTATATGAATGTTCCCATACCAATCACTTTGACAGATCAGCCAAGCAGACAGGCCCATGATGATGACAATACCTCTGAGAATGCCACATGCACCGCTTACCTACTCACTGAGATGTTTACTTGAGAAAAACTTGTCAGAAACACTTAATGTTCCAAAGTTACTGGAGAGACAGTCAAGGAAAGTTTCCTTCAGGTATGTGAAGGGAAGAGGAGGAGAATTTCAATCATGCTCACAGTATGAAACATATGGGTAGTTGTAATTCGCTGAGATCCCATAACAACAGCAGACTTAAGGACTGCTGAGTTTTGTAATAATTTCAGTATCTGATTAGGTCTTTAGTAAAGTGCTGCTGTTTGGATGCGAGTTAATGCTCTCAAGAACAATAATTTTAACCATATGGTGCCTTTCTGGTGGTTATTCCTCATGATAGTCATAGTGTGTAGTTATATTTAAAAAATAAATAAAATTAAAATAAAAACACCTATTATGAGGGGTTAAAATAGAACTTTAATAAAACATAAAGTAAATAAACAAATTGTAATTTAATTGTATTATTTATAAAATACAATTGTAGCTCTAGACAGTTACTATGGCTATTATTTTATTAATATTATTGTCTAAAGCATTCAGAAATCACACAAAATAAAATTAAGCAGTTTTACTATGTTAAAACCATGGTTAATTTTGGTAAGGGATGTGGTGTCCACATGTTTTTGTTGAAGAAATTGAAAAGGCTGTAGCATTTCTATCACAAAAAGGTGGCCAAAAATTTAAAATTAAGTGGATATTTGAATTAAATGTTTGGTCAATATTAAACAAGGATTTGATCGTCCTGTAAGTGTAACGACAGCTATTATCAGGCCTTTGGTGCCCTTTGCGTTATTCAGTGTTATTCAGTGTTATTCAGTGTTATTCAGTGAAACCATATGATTATTATTTCACAGGATTATGAACGTAGCTACCTGAAAGTCATGAACGGGCTTCACCTTGGGCTTTTTTTATTTTTATTTTCTCTGATGTGTTCTCCCTGATATAGCCTAGCTGTCCATTAATAATGAAGACCATTTGTATTCAGCCGCAAACATGAGGTGAGAGTGAGAACGGGCTCAGGCGCAGATCCAGAATGGCGCATCAGGTGTGCTTATACCACCTACTGCGTTCATCATAAAATTATTTATATATATATCTATTAATATAGGACGAAAGGTTTTTTTTTTTTTTTTTTTTTTTTTTTAGCAACAGGGATGGTGCCCCCCTGGGAGTTGGTGCCCTAAACAAACTGCGTACTCTGCGTATAGGGAGCTGCAGTACTGGATAAAAGCAAGTCAACACAAAATCTGAAACTGTCAATATTAAATTATTGAAAGTATGACAGTAAAAATGTATGCTGTTTATTCCAAAAATGCTGTACTCTGAAATGGCTTTGAGAATTGAGGTTTGTAACTTTAATAGTATTGGCTTGTGCACCACAAGAAAGACATCAATCATTAAATCATTGCTAATTCATGCATTTATAGCACAAAACAAAAGCTTTTAACTAGTCAAGTACTTTTTATCTATAGTAGCCTTCTTTGCAAAACTCAGCATAGATTAAACATCCATCACATTAAAATATCCAGCTGCATGAAGAAGCAGGTGCTAAAAAACCCTATATCCTGCTTATTTTCTGTCTGTGTAGTTCACAGAATGGTTGAGTGATGAGTCTAATTCCTATCAGTGCACACTGGTGCTCAGTGAGTTTAAATTATTTGCTTGAGTGGTCTTATCATTATTTACCTCTAAGGAGTTGATCTCCGGTGGTCAGTACCTTTTGCACTCTTCAGACTGGCAACGGGCTTTTCCATTATGTTCCAAGAAAGTCACATGACACTTCCAGTCCTGCTTTTACACATCTGCCTGTAATTTTCAGGCAATCCTGATGACTTTGATTAGCTGGTTTAGCTGGAGCTATAGTCTGTTTGAATATTACAGTGATTGAACAACAATCCCATTATGGTAATATTGTATTTTACATATTAGTGTATGCATTTTTTGTATGTACAGTAATTGTAAGACTTTGTACAAATTACTAATCCTAATATACATATAACTATTTTTTTTAAGAATGTGTGTATCCCAAGGCTTCTCATGGCCCAAATGCACATGATGAATCCAATGAAGAATCCCTCAGATATCTTTCTAGCAGAACACAGAACATAGTCAAGTCAAGTCAAGTCAAGTCAAGTCAAGTCAAGTCACCTTTATTTGTATATTGCTTTATACCATCCTGATTGTGTCAAAGCAGCTTTACAGTGTCAAAAAGGAAAACAGTATGTCAATAATGCAAGAGGACATTAACAAAGAGTCGTTCTTCAACTAAAGTCATTTAATTGATGATTCAGTGATGTCATCATCCAGTTCAGCTCTCTTCCAATAGTATCTGTGCAATCAGTCAAGTGTCCTCAACTAAGCAAGACAAAGGCGACAGTGGCAAGGAACCAAAACTCCATCAGTGACAGAAATGGAGAAAAAACCTTGGGAGAAACCAAACTTAGTTGAGGGGCCATTTCTCCTCTGGCCAGACGAAACCAGCATGTTGTGGTTTAATTCCAGGTGGCAAAACATGTCAGATTGTGCAGAGGACTTGTCTGACACCCGTGGTCTTTTACAGATGATCGCAAAGGTGATGAATAACAAACTATAATAAAGAAAACACTGAAGGCGTAGATGAACCCAAGTGCAGCTTTATTAAAACCAAATGTGAGCATATACAAATATATACAAAGGCGTGGCTTTGCTTGGCTTGACTTGGTAAAAAACAAACTTACACATGAAAAAGAAACTCACCAACAGTGGTTACAAGAACAAAGCTAGACAAAACACTAGGGCTACCCCCTAATAGTCAACTAACCTTTAGTCAACGTGAAGAGGCTTGGTCGACCAAAATTGTATTAGTCACAGAAAAAAAAAAAAAATCCACAGGAAGTGGTGAGGTCACACAGTCCGTGATGGACAGATCATTAATGGCTGGATTTTGTGGTAATACAGAACATCCAAACAGTCGCCTATTCATCTACCTCAAATATGGCGCCGGTGCGGTCAGTTGCTCTTAAAATACTCCATAATTTTTGTCATACAGATAAGAGTAATACATCTTTAGAATCTGTTAAGCCTCTACGTTTATTTGTGTGCACTCACCTAAACAACAAAACATTGCACTTTTGTAAAATAATGAAAGCAAACAACAGGATGCACTTTCTGCCGTCTCAGCCTCTGTGAACTTGAGTGCGAAACTCTGTGTACACTTGCCTTACAGATATGAAAAATATATCTATATAGAGTGAAAAATCTACTTTCAAATGAAATTTGAAATTTTTAGACTAACTGGGATCTCTCTTAGAGAGAGTGTCTCTACTTAGAGTGTAAACTAAATGAGATAATGCACATTGGCATGCAATTATTGCATCCAGCTGCTGTAGATCACAGTGTGAGTATAAGTAGGCAGTCGGTGCAGCGCATATTCAGGTTTTCTCTGAGGAGCCAATCTGATGACCTGGCCACTCAGCGTTGGTACAGAAGCTGTGGCGACGGGACGTGATGCCTCCATTCCCTTCTTCAGGGAACGAGGTTTACCGAGCCGTTCCCTTTCAGTCAGTTACTCTTGTCATCACGTCGGATGACTGACGAATTGGGATCCCTACCAAAGGGCACAGATACTGCCCCTTCCAGTGTCCTCTGGAAGCCTCCTGCACCCCTTCTTTTTTGTGTAGGCCAGGGCTTACCACAAGAAGACCAGCTACTGCTGCTATGGCACTACCCACTCAGTAAGACAGGATAACACTGGGAAAACATACCCGTACCACTTGGGACAGGAATGTTGCGGAAGCCTTCCCAAAGTAGGTGTCGGAAGCACTTACACATAAGAACAACCATTTAGGTGCACATGGAAGATTAGAGGTGATTGTAACCCTCTTGGAAAATAGCAGGAAGTCTACCCGGGGAAACATGGGCTCTGAGGCTATACCGTGGATTTTACACATATAGGATCCACTTAGGTCTCTAAATATGGAACCCAACCCTCTACCGGTTCTCACGGATTCATCGAGTGAGGTCATGGAGCTGGACAATCCACCACGTCTGGCTGCCGTGGGGACAGAGGAGCTCGACAGGGTCTCTCAGTGCTTCTACCCATTTGAGGTGAGAACACAGGAGGATACCGGCTCCACACGAAGGTTATAGAATCTAGTGAATGTGTTGGGGGTGACCCAGCCTGCAGCTCTAGAAATATCTGTCAGCGAGGCGCCACAAGCCAGCGGGATGCAACAGGTCTAGTAGAGTGAGCTTGCAACCTGAGCAGGCAGGGCACACCCTGTGCCTGATAAGCCAGGGTGATGGCATCCACTATCCAGTGGGCCATCATCTGCTTAGAGATGGCATTCCCCTTCTGCCGGCCTCCATGACAGACAAAGAGCTGGTCTGAGGTCCTGAAGGTTTGTGTCCTGTCTATGTAGCATCTCAATGCCCAGACGGGTATAAGTGAAGATAGGGGTGGGTATGAATGCTATGGATGGGTCTGCTTGCAGGCTCACCACCTGATCCCTGAAGGGAGTAGTGGGAACCTTGGACACATAGCCGGGCCAGGGCCTCAGGATTACCTGGGAGTCAGCTGGCCTAAACTCTAGGCATGAATCATCAACTGAAAATGCATGCAGGTCCCTTACCCTCTTGGAGGCCAATGCAAGCAGGAACAGAGTTTTCATTGACAGAAACTTCAGCATGACTGTCTGCAAAGCCTCTAATGGGCCCTGCTTTAGTGCTCTGAGCACTAAAGACAGGTCCCAAGGGGGTATAGAGGGGGGCAGTGGAGGATTTAGTCTTATCACCCCCCTAGGGAGCCTGATGATCAGGTCATGCTTCCCCACTGACTTCCCTTCCCCGGGGTCGTGGTTGGCAGCAATATTAGCCACACAGACTTTTAGGGTGGAGTGAGACAGCCTTCGTGAAACATTTGAATCCACCTTTGCTGCAGCTTGGAGTCAAGGGATTTTGCAGATGGTGCAGAAAGGACTCCCGGGACTTCCAGACTTCCTGTTTCTCCCGGGTTGTGACAGTTTTGTTGTCAGTGTCCCGATTGATGTTGTGCATCGTGACAAAATGCCTCAAAACGCGACCAGGAATGTTAATGGCAAGAAGTGACCTCAGATGCTTCGCGTCCAACCCCCTGCTGGCAGAAAGGACTCCCGGGAATGCTTCTGACTCCAGAGGAGGAGGTGGCTGGTGATTTGTGACGGGAGCGTAGACCACCTTGTCGGTTGATGAACGCAACGGTTGCAGTGTCGGACCAGTATGTGCTTGCCTCGTAAGCGCCCTTTGAGATGGATCAAGGCAAGGCGCACTGCCAGCAACTCTAGGAAATTGATGTGCCAGTGCAGTTGTGGGCCCGTCTAAACCCCCAACACTGCAAGCCTGATAAAAACGTGTTCTGCCAGCCACTGGTAGAGGCATCTGTGTGAACCACAGCATGCCTGGAGAACTGCTCTAAGGGCACTCCTGCCTGGAGAAATGCAAGGTCTGAACACAGGGTGAAGTTTTGGCGGCAGCCGGTGTGACTCAGACCCGGTGAGTGCCGCATAGTCACTCTCGGCCATGAAGCCAGTGTTAAAGCAGTCTCATATGAAGCAGTCCCAGCGATGTGACTGCTGCTGCAGCTGCCATATGCCCCAGGAGCCTCTGAAACCATTTAAGTGGGACCGATGTCATGCCCTTGAACATATTCAGGCAGTTCAACACTGACTGAGCACGTCCTTGCATGAGGTGGTTCGACTGAATCCAACTCCATACCGAGAAAAGAGATCCTCTCCAAGGAGAGTTTACTCTTTTCCCAGTTGACCCGAAGGCCAACCGGCTGAGTCCCTGTGTGCACACAACTGATCCTGAGACTGAACTAGTACGAGCCAGTCATCGAGGTTGTTGAAAATGTGAATGCACTGTTCTCTCAGCGGAACAAGGGCTGCCTCGGCAACTTACGTGGAGACACGGGGCGACAGGGACAGTCCGGAGGGCAGGACCTCGTACTGATATGCTTGTGCTTTGGATGCAAACCGCAGCTATGGTCTGTTGTGCGGAAGGATCGACACATGAAGGTACGCGTCCTTCAGGTCGATCACTGCAAACCAATCTCAGGGACGGATGCACCCGAAGATGCGTTCCTGCATCAACATCTTGAAAGACTACCGGTGAAGGGCCTGGTTCAAGACATGCATGTCCAAGATTGGTCATAACCCACCACCTTTCTTGGGTACAATGAAGTAGGAGCTGTAAAACCCAATCTCCATATCAGCTGGAGGGACCGGCTCATCGCATCCTTTGCCCCCTAGTTGCACCACCATCGAGAGTGTTGAGGGAGGAGTTAACAGGTCGGTTTCCAGCAGAAAAAGGTGCCAACCACAACCTTGAAAGCCCCTGATGTGAAGCGGATGGCGCTGACCTTGGGTGGACGCCGGGAGAACTGAATCGCATAGCTGAGTCTGATGGTCTGCAGGAACCAGCGAGATGGTATGGGTAGCCAGGTACCCAGACACCACACAATCTGGACCAGCAGGACCACCAACGTACCCACTCTTGGGCGGAGGGTGCATGAGTGGTGGTTTTGGAGGAGTATTTGTGTGGTCCGTTTTTGTCTGATGGTGGGTTATGAGTGTGATCTTGGGATCCAGAGACAGAGAAACCCGCTCTTCTGTCGAGATTTTAGGAATCCAGATTCCCCACCTAGCTCTCCTCCGGGGGAGGGAGAGGTGCATCCCTCTCTCTCTGGGTCACCCATCCTGAGGCCTCTTGCTCTTCCGCTCACCACCAGGTTGACAGGGGCCTGGACAGGCGGGGTGGCCGGCCTACGCCTAGCTCCACAGCGCCGGATTGTGACCACCCTTGTGCAGGTCCCTCAGTGTTTTATCCTGAAGAACCTGCAGTAACGCCGTAGCGTGCAAAGCGGAGGCAGCTTCTCCACAGGCAATATAATCATTGCCGGACAGGCCAGATGAGTACCTACAGACCCAGGAGTGGAGGCACGGTCTCCCCCACTGGGGGGAGGCAGTATTAAGGCACAACTGCATCGCAACTGACCGCTCCACCGGGGGGACCCCTGTATACCGGTGAAGGGCCTGGTTCAAGACATGCATGTCCAAGATTGGTCATAACCCACCACCTTTCTTGGGTACAATGAAGTAGGAGCTGTAAAACCCCATCTCCATATCAGCTGGAGGGACCGGCTCATCGCATCCTTTGCCCCCTAGCTGCACCACCATCGAGAGTGTTGAAGAAGGAGGAGTTAGCAGATCGGTTTCCAGCAGAAAAAGGTGCCTTCCACAACCTGGTAAGCCCCTCATGCACCTCCGGGAAGAATGGCACTGGGGCGGGGTGCTGCAGCAGCACAGCCAAATCTTCCTCTCCAGAAAGCTCCGGCTCACCTTTGTAGTAAATTAAGCTCAAAAGGGAAATGTATATAAATAATTACAATTAATTATGATTAATTACAATTATTTATATCAGCTGCCAGTAGTAACTGTAGCCCTCAACTAATCTGTTCGTCCAAGGAACATTCAGTGTATGTTCATATCAACTTTAGGAAAGGATATTTTCATGGCCACAGAAAATATTTTCATACAGTATTAATGCATTAGAGCATGTAGCAAATTCGGAATCGTAAGGGGACATTGATTTGCAAGGCAGAATCAGAAACTCATATAATTTATGCACAAGAGTTTTATTAACTACAGACTAGTCTATCAAACAAACAAACATACAATCACTCACACGTACATACAAAAGGGGAGCTAAAGTGGATGAATGAAGCCAGTAGAGAAACCAAAGAATGCAGGTATGGAAAGAGTCAGTTAATCACCTGAGTAAAACCACCAGCGCCATTTAACGGGGTCTATAGCTTATACTAAACCTCTGTTTTGTTTAATTAAATGTACAATACTTGCATTGCCTTAGCCTTGAATGAGCATCGGGATGCAGTCTCGGATGAAAGTCTTGATGGTTTAGAGGTTCAGTGGTGTAGGAGTCGTGATCACGTTCTTACAGGTTTGAAGAGTGATGAATTCCAAAGATGCTTTGACTCGATGGTGATTGGGAGTTTCTTCCCAGTGGAAAGTGAAAAAGAGCTAAGAGAGACATCAGCTGAGATCCTAGGATCTTTGGTGAATGGAAAGTCAAGGCCGAGGGCCTGGCACGTGCTTAGGGTGTCCTTAGAAGCGTTCTAGCTCACATCCTCATCTGGAAGACAGAAGACTTAGCAGAAGAAGAAGAACAGAGGATGAGCAAAACTGTGTGTGAGCCTTTTAAGGTCTGAGAAGATTCACGCCTCTCAGAATGAGCTTGTCCAAAAGGAAAGACTAAAATTCCAAGCTGGAGATTGGAAATACTGGGGAGTTTTACGACCCTTTGTCTGAGAGCATGGCAATTTGCAAATGAACTCTAGTGGGTGTTCAAGAGAAGAATCTTCAAGATTCTCATAATACTAATGTGTTGCATAGGTATCAACATATAATATACACTCTCATTTAGACAAAATCATAGATACCAAACATCGTATAGATGAGGTTATATTAACTGGTGATCTATCATAAGCATGAATAAAATGCATACAATACACAAAAGACAATATACAAAAACAGTAACATCATACACAATGACCTGAAGTATATGTGTGTTCATACAAAGAAAGGTTTTACTATGAATTAATTAGAGAAGAGTCCATTTTGCTGAGAATTATGTGTCTTTCCTATGGAAAATGTAGTGAGAGGGAGACCTCTCAACATGCCATTAGGTTGTAAAGGTTTATCTGATCTGGCTGAGGGGCCAGATCCGATAAACCAAGTCTGTGGCACCCAGTCTGTGATTATTTGTTAATCTAATGAATAACTGATTTGTTAAATCAAATGACAAATGGTGTGTCTGATTGGTCCAGGCGCTACACCCTCCAATGCAGCGATCGACATCCGGTTGTCGGGAGGAGCACCAAAGGATACTGCTGATACGCTCCTTGTACAGGGCCCAGTATGTTCCATTGGCACCTCAACTGGTTTCGGAGTGCAAGGGGAGCGATGGTCCCCCGAGGCTTGGTTCCCTGGAGGGTTTGCCATATTGCCTGAAACAGCCCCGGCCTGACTGCCGTCATGACGAAAACTAGATCGAGATGGAAGCAATGGAGCTCCGCCCCTTTGAGGAAATGGAACTTGGAAAGAAACAAACGGCACCTCAGTGTGCTTAATGCCCAGGCATGTGAGGCAGCACTTGTGACCATCACCCAGCACCAGGTCACGACCACATCCAGAAACGCCTGGGTGATACGTTGTCTATAGCAAGACGCATATCGTCTCCACAAAGACGTAACATTGAGTTTGCCATGCAAGCTCTTTTATTGTGCTGAAGCGCCCCAGGGGAGATGGCAGCCTGGAACAAAAATAGTAGGTAGTGCAGCCTGATGTGTGCAACACACTTGACATGGGAAACCACCACCACTGAAGTGCCATACCGCCAACACGAAGAGCTCTCAAAGAGCACACTGAATTCGTTCAGTCTTCTTCTCTCAGTAGAGTAGTCAGGAGCAGAATGATGTGATCGCTCGGCTCTGAAGGAAAAAGCTGAATATGCGCTGCGCTGGCTGCCTACTTATACTCACGCTGATGCAATAATTGCGTTCCAATGTACACTGGCTCATTTAGTTTACACTCAAAGTAGATTGGTTTTTCTCTAGGCAAGATCCCAATTCGTCGGTCATCCGACGTAACGTCGAGAGTGACCGACTGAAAGGGAAATCACCAACAGTGGTTACAAAAACAAATCCAGACAAGACACAATGGCAACATGAGGGCTATATATGTCAAACAAAAGGGGTCACATGACATAATCCAACCAATGAACACATGACACATAACAACAACCAATCACATGATACACTGATTAACCTTTTCAGTGGTGAGTTTGAAATATTCCAGCGGTCCCCCCAGAGTGAGTTTTTTTTAAGACGACCGTTATTTTAGAACGTTCCCCTTACTGTTTCTATGGCGACGCGTCAGGCTTGTCACGTGACACACCGCGTCTACAATAACACTGTATGACAGATGGATCGCTTTTATTTCGTTTTTCCTTTTTTAATTTAAAATATTCAAAAACTTGCATACCATGTCATGAAAAATCTGATATTCTGATTCATAAATATGTGTAAATGAGTGTGTTTGGTCGTTTAAAAACCTTTCTAAATGATCTTGATCGTGATCTGTAATGTGAGATGGGCGCCGCCATGTTTGTTCGCGCTGAAGTTCAGAGAGTCCTGTCAGTCGGATTTACAGAATGTGAATTCATTAATTTCTCCCGAAATACAGGTAATAAGTGGCCGGTGAACTGGGTGAAGAATAGAGTGATCTTTATAGTTACTTACACTATATGTATCGGATATGAATAAAAAACATCTGCAAATTAAATTTGAATGGATTATCATTGTTGCTTCCATAGACATATGCGTGTATTTTTCAAACTCTAAATGTATTGTTTTACTAGTATTTATGTGTATTTAAATGTCTGAAACCTAAAATATGCATTATGTGGTTAATAATATTGCATAGTTGTGATAATATGACAAGAGCAGTGCATGTCTGTCTCTGGCTCAGCGCCAGCCAACGCGCGAAAACGCAGTTTGAATTTGGCAGTTATGCGACGTCACAGAACGTTATAAATCCCATATGTGGGACCATACTCCCAGGGGCACGGAAATAAGAATCCCATATGTGGGACCGTACTGCTCAAAAGGTTAAGGAAACACATGACAAAATACATGAGGGCAAGGGAACCCCATGACAAACAAGGAAATATAACCATGATTAAACTACAAAATAAAAGACATGAGAACATGAACAAGAAACAAAACCTAAAAATCAAAAACAGTCATGACACAAACCCAGCACTTCACAGGCATTACAGCATGCTGTCACATGCACAATTAAACATCTTCCTCTTTTTTAACCACTAGAAACATCTCTAGAGGAACAGGAGCCCATAATGATCCCTGGATGCCCAGTGGCAATGAATGTCATTGCATCAAAACATATTGTTAGGAACATAATAGTGGCTTGAAGGACTATTAGCAGAATTTGCCTGCTCCAGCATCCCCCTGATTGCTGTCTCAATCGTCCATTGGATGGGTGCCACCATTTTAATCTCAGAATGAACAGATCTGGGCTCTAATCCAGGTGTGGAGCTATCAAAATAGTGCAATGCAATAGGTTTGCTGTTTTAGGAGCCTAGTTAATGGGAGATGGAAAAACTAACATACCTGATGAGAGTTAAATAATTTATCCTGTACAGTGTACAGTATTGAGACCAGATTGTAGTGGTCTGTCCACTTGACCTTGTCCACCCAAAGCCTCCATTCCTGCATGTTCTAGTTTCTTTCTCTAGAAAAAAAAGGCACCAGAAGAAGACACAAGGGTGATGATTCTTGTCTTTACAGGACTTGTTGGCAACTAACCACTATGCTACTCAGACCTAGAACTTGTGGACTGAAGTGCAGATCCAATAGGATGACTTAAGGACATCCATATTACGAAAGTCTACAGTTCACAAATTAATTTGATCATATAATCAATGCACAAGAAGGTAAACAGATTTGATGGGCTGTCCATGAGTGAAAGCTCTTAGATACCACCCCTGCAAACATGTCCTTGTGGGGCCCATGCTGGCTTTTTGTGGGCACATTGGGTTAGGGCCAGCCCTCACCAAACCTAAACAGGTTTGCATCCTGTTCCTGGAGATCTACCTTCCTACAGAGTTCAGTTCCAACCCTGATTAAACAAAGCAGTCTGTAATTATCAAGTGCTCCTTCAGATCCTAATTAGTTGGTTCAGATGTGTTTGATCAGGACCAGGGTTCTTCTTCTTCTTGCTTTACGGCAGATCGCAGACTTGTAAGTGCATTACCGCCACCTATCTCTCAAATAGGGTTGGGCACCCCATTGTAGAGTAATAAGTTGGTTGTGTTGGATGATGCCCGTGCAGGGCCAGCACTAAGGGGCCAATATTTTTCCAATGAGCAAAATCTCAGAGGCCCTGCGCTGGCAGCCCGCTGGGGGCCCTTAGGCTAGCCCTAAGTGGTCCCGTAAAGGGCCAGTTCAGGCTTGTTTGCAGGGACCCAGTTTGTCACCCTAGAAATACCTAGTGTTAGAAATATAGGCCTAGAGATGGAGGGGAGGAGAAGGAATGCTAGAGAAACGTCACTGAAGGAAGGTATGCTAAGTTAGATGAATTAGATAAACAAGCTCATCTCAAACTTATGTATGAATTTTATCGTTGCCATTGTGCCAGATGGATACTGGCACTTTCTGCACAAGTCTAGTGTCCACATTTACACACATCATGTGGACAACGAAGTGAAGATGGGTTCCCCTGATGAAAAAGAACAAGGAACAGCCCCTGGAAATGGTGATGGTGGAATGTGTATCAAGGACCATCGAGTACCCTCTCCACTCGGTTGTGAATCTGTCCCAACACTTTATCCTCTCTTGCTTGGCACAAATTAGAAACAGACCCCACTTGATGTGTATACATTGGGACACTAGACTTGTGCAGGCAGTGCCAGTATCCATCTCAGCCAGGTTTTTGATCGCTGATAACCCCGAAAAGAACTTAAATACCTTGCCAGTATCCATCTCAGCCAGGGGCCTTGGAAAGTGGACATAGCGTACCCCTCCACTTCGGGTTGGACTGGCCAGGGTTTGACCAGCTGCTGGACTTGGGCAGTAAGACACCCAATGAGGAAGAAAAACAACATGGCAGCCGTGTGGCGACTTATCAGGGTAAAGAAAAACAACTGTTGATTATATATCCAAAAGTGCAAAGAAGTCATACTTAATGTAGATTAATGTACTGTAAGTGCAGAACCTGGATTTCTGATGTGGTCATGGATTAAACATATGTGGAGAATTATCTGTTGATTATATATCCAATTTTATGAGATTAAAGATGTTTTTTGATAAACTTATTAGAAGGGCATTGATTAAGTTATTTGATATTTAATTTAATAATTGTTGTTTAATTTGTTAAATGTTTTCCCAGGCATCAGTGACAGATTTGCCCACCCCTATGCTGGTTGCTTCACATGTTAGTCAGATGACCGGCTGGTTGCTTCACATGTTAGTCAGATGACCCATTTCTTAATTTTGAGCTCACAATTCCAATCATTTAGGAAAAAAAAATTCTGTACAAAGCTCCAGTTTCAAAATTCCGGGCCTTTTTCATGCCTTTTAAATTTTCACTCAACCACGTAGCATTTACCAGTATAAACATATTATTACAGCTTGTGCTGATTTGGAATGACCTAAGAAACTGAGTACAATCAGTGCTTCATTTGTTGCACTGTGGTGGCATCAGTGACAGATTTGCCCACCCCTATATGTCACTTGAAAACTGTGGCTGGTTGCTTCACAAATTTGTAGCATTTACCAGTATAAAACAGCTTAGTTTGGAATGACCTCTGAGTAATCAGTGCTTGTTTTTTTGGTGGAAGTTATTGCTAAATGAATACAAAAACAAACAAGCTACTGGAAATTTGATCAGACCAGATGGAGCTAAAGCAAAAAGCGCAAGTATGAGTTTGTAATGCACTATGAAGAATTATTTGCCTGGTGCCTGAATAAACTTTACAAATAAAAATATTGTGAAACCATAGATCTAGGGTTACCTAATTGGCTAAGTTCTGGGGCAGAATTTTACAAGTCCTCTATAAAATATTCAGTCTTGGTTTGCAGACACATCTAAATTATTTATGTCTGCAAAATGAAAAATCTGGGAAATTCTACAGGCCAGCTGCACAGGCTTTGGGCATTTTATTTTCCACTCATCTAAAAGCATGTGCTTAATTATTAATGGCCCAAATTGTCATCCAGGCTTTGTCTGATCATGTGAAGGGCAACAAAAGTGACACTGGTGGTATAGCTGAAGCCGTTTCCAACACTTATCATAATGACTGTGAGGCTTTAAAGCAAATATGACCTTTGTTCTTTTAGGGATATTTGGTTGAAGGTATACTATATTATGGGAACAAATATTAATAATATGGATGGCCTTATTTAGCCCTAATATTTTAGCACTTTTTTAAAGCAACAGGGGTCACATGTTTTGAAACATTTCTGTTTTGATGAATATCTTCATAATCGCTGCTCTTTGTCAAACTTTCCCTAAAGAACCACAACCACAGAAAATTGCTTTCAACTACAAAAATCACTCCCATTAAGTACACCCTTTTTAGCCATTATAAATATTTACCCATTATCTTTGAACATGCCAACATGGTCAAACAATGACAGATGACATTTAAATGTATAATTTATCTGTACTTTAAAGAGGCTGACAGTGACATTTTAATTTTTTTTTTTTTTTTTTTTTTTTTTTTTTTTTTTTTTTTTGCCTTCTAATACAAAATAGAGTGGATGAATCAAAGTTCAGTGTTGGTTTATCTGTTTATTTTAATTAATTAATTATAAGGGGGATTTCAGTTCATAATCCACTGTATGTGGTATTAGATCTGAAAAAGACAGGTCCACTTTTGACTATGTTTATGTGCATTAAGAGCATGAACAACATAATTTACATATTTAGCAAATCCAAAGTGACTTACAACATATTAATGCATTTAATATACATTACACATTTGATCAATTCATGCAAACACTTAGAATCAAACCCATGACCTTACTAATGTACTGTTTGCTCTATAGAAATGCTTTAATTTGAACTAGACTTCAGAAGTCCTTGTGGTTTAATTAAAAATATTCTGTTTATGCATTGCATGCGACATGGCTGCTAAAATTTCTGCTACCAGCTTTGGTGTAAAATGCAATATTAGATTTAATACAATAACAAAACCTTTATAATTAAGGAACAGATGAATGGTCAGTGGCTTTATTGTGCTGATGATGAGACCCTCTGATAGGATTCAGAACCTACCGTTGTTTGTTTTGGATTGGGCTGAAATTAGTAGGTGTATTATATTATCAACAGGAACTGAGGACCGAGGCACATTTGACCCGTTAGTGTGTCATATTTTAGTCTCCCCATCATATATAATCAATGGATTTAGATGGTAAATGACAAAGTCCATCCCACTTATGCTTCTCGACCCCGAACAGATGGAGCCTAAAGACATGCATGTCAATGAATTATAGGTGAAGAGTGTTTGTGTGTCTCTGTGTGTGCACTTGCCATGAAATATCATGTTTACTTTTGGCTATTTGTTGCTGATCACAAAAAGTTCTAGTCATGTCTTTAACTTCTGTTTTGTTTTCATGTTAAGAAATATTACTCTTCATGTCAGCGTTTAATAAGTGATATCTCTGCTGCAAAATTTACATAAATGCAATGGATACAGTTTTACTGAGGTAGAAAATAAGATGCACATTATTCATGACTCTGCTGTTTTCTGTGCCTACAAGGAGTGTAAAGTAGAAATAAACACTTTCCATATATAAATCATGTCTCTTATGGTATTGGTGAAAGGCTTTTTGTTCTAACATGTAAGTACTCTGGACAAGCAATTCCAGCTCGCTGTCTTAAAAAGGAGAGAGAGAGAAAGAAAAGGTGAAGAATGTGAAAGAAATCAATTTATCCTAACATGCCATGATGCAGTTCAACATTTGCATTATTTGTTGAGAAAAAAGTTCTTTATGGTTTCTCTGTTTATTATTTAGCATCTCTCTGGTGGATCTGCCACAAAGTAAAGGTGCAATGCGATTTTGTCAGGCAGAATAATGCTTTAAGCAATTAAAGGAGAATCTACTGTACAGCTTGCAAAGGTGCACAGCAGCAGCATCTCTGATGTCTCAATCAGGTTTTATATCAAAGTAGCACAGGAATGTGTTCCATAATTGCAGCTGTCATTGTGCCAGACTCAAAGACAAACATTTTAAGACTTTTTACATGGTGTAGGAAGAGTTGAGAATCTATTTGGAATGTCATACAGGATGTTTTACAGTATAACATGCACAGGTCTGTCAGCAAAAGCAATTATTATGAAAGTTATGTGATCATTGACTTCCTTTCTTCTGTGGAACACAGCAGGTCAAATAATGCAGAAGTACTGGCCACTCAATACAAGTGAAAGCAGGGTTTCTCTAGGCGTTATGAAGGTCAGTTTAAAAATTAAGACTTTAAGATAAAGTAAAGAAAATATAAGGACCAAATGTCAATATGTTCTCTAAATGTAAATATCTAGGCAGAAAATGAGTTGAATTAGCAACTTACAACAGATCTCTATTTCTTTTAAATTCATTTTTATAAAAAACTAACTTCAATGTAGAAATAACTTACTTCAATGTAGAAATAATTTTTCATACCTTTCATTGACAGATACAGTATTTGTTTTTGTTTTAAGCATACAACTCACCTAATTTTGTTCATATTTTCAGAAAACAAGACCTATATCTTCATGTTATATTTCAAGTAAACGTATCTTGATTTAAGGCTGATAAGATGTTTGTATTGGAAAACAAAACAAAAAAATATTGTAGAATATATTCTTTTTTTTTCAGTTTTTATGCCATGACTTCATGGATCTAAGACTTTCTGCTCTGATTTCATAACTTTTTAAGGCCTTAGTTTGTTGAAGCAAGATTTAAGACTTTTTGAGATGTTTTTACGACCCGCAGAAACCCTGTAAAAGTTGAATAAGGCATAAGGTGATAAGAAAGTCCTGCTCAAAGCTGCCAGAGCCAACAAAAATAGTTCTAGATGCACTCAATCCAGTAACATGCATTGAATGTTCGTACAGTCTAATAAAGGAACATAGTCACCAATTAAGTACATTTATTTTAGTATAAAATGTGATTTTAGTCCATTAATCATATTATATTTAGTATACTGAATATATAGATTATTTTGTATCAAAAATTAAATGCAAGTCACAGAGTCGTTCACTATTAACAAAGCTTATTGGTGATTTAAAGCTTGTTATCATCCAAAATCACAAAAATAGGCATTCCAGCTAATATAAATCAATATTTACAAATAGTAGTAAATTTATCTCTCTACTGTGTGTCCCAAATTGTCCCGCAAAATCACATCTGCTGTCCTGTAAAAAAGCAATAACTAGGTGGGCACCCTATTCAGGCACATTAAAAGTATGTACAGTATGTCATATTATATATTTGAAGTATACAGAAGCTATTGTATGGCTTGAAATATAATGTAGCACACAGATTTAACACTGCCATAAAATACAACTTGATGGCACAAATGACCGATACTTTATGCCTCATATAAATTGTTGCCTCAATCTTATGAGCATAATAAACAGGATTTGATTTTCATTGTCAAACTCGCAGGGTCATTTTGAAAGGCCACTTAAAAGTCATGCCGAAGTTTCTTATAAAACTGCATTTTTTAACATCACTCCCTCCTGGTGAGCCTTGAATATTCAACAGTGTTTACAAATGGTGGGGAAAAAAAACCTACTGTATCTAATAAATGCTGCCTGCTTGATGGGTCTCGGAGCCCTGTTCTCACAGGACACCTTGTTGTTTTTCACATTGTCTGATTTTCGCATCTATTGGGACGAACATCTTGAAGAATATTTCCTCTAGAGGGACACACAAATGAGAGGAGACGGTAGATGACAGTGCAGACAGGAATTCAAGGGAAAGTGTTTGCACAGAAAGAGCCTTTGCTTCACACTCGACTGAGTCACCAAACAAGAACAAAGGAGAAGGAAGCCACATGTGAAAGATGACAAGAACTCTCTTCCTCCCTCTCTCCCTTGCTCCCCAAAGGTAAATATTTGTTAACCATGGCAGATAGTTGGAAGCTGAAGCAGAGTTTTATATAGATCATGTTTAGACCCATTAATTAGAGTGGAATTTCAGCTACTCTGAAGCTTTTTTAGATCCTCAGTCGGTTCCTCTCAGTAATAATGAACGGTTTAGTTTGTGCATTTGTATTGCACTGCACAAATTCTATTCTAACTCCATTTTAGTTCACATTATCCTGTTTAGTTGAAAGGTAAAGCATGCCATTTCTGTGCCACCAATTTTTTATTTATTTTTTTGTCATATGTTTTGTTTCTTTGATGAAAATCCAGTAAATAGTCAATATTTCATCATGGCATATTCACTCATTAAAGTCAGACAATTTTTGTTGGCAAAAAGAACACTTTATATTGATGAGAAAGTGCCACATATTAAAACAAATATATTGCATTCATGTATGAACATTAAACAGCAACAACAAATTATCATTTTTACATGATTGGTTTCAAGTTGAGAAACCAAACCACGTGGGGTGGGATACGGGTAAGGTTAGGGACAAGTTTGCTGGTCTGGTTAGGTTTAAGGGTGGGTTAAGGTGTAAGGGATGGGTCAACAACTTCTTCTTCTTCTTATCCAAAGTGAATCGCATTTTTGAGGGCCTAAACATGCTCCAAAACTAACAAAACTTTGCACATGCATCAGAACTGGCGAAAATTTACATCTGATATAGGTTTCAGAAGTGGGTGTGGCAAAATGGCTCAAAAGCGCCACCTAATAAATTTCAACGGAGTGCGCCTCGAGCCACGTTTTACGTACATGCATTAAAATCGGTACACATGTGTAACACACCATTACCTACAAAAAAGTCTCTTGGTACAAAATCCAAAACCCAACAGGAAGTACGTTATTTTGAATTTCCTGTACGATTTTTGTGCAGTTTTTGCCATTTCCATGCCTCATACTTTGACAAACTCCTCCTACAGTTTTCATCTGATCATCTTCAAATTTGGTGAGGGTCATCATAAGACCTCTGTGACGTCAAATTGCAAAGATCTTGAGTTTTTGTCAAGGAGCGTGGCCCTGGCGGCCTGACAAAATTTGATGTTTCGCCATGAAACAGGAAGTTGCTGTAACTCAGGCAAGCAATGTCCGATCTGCCCCAAACTTCACACATTTAATAAGAGTCCTGTCCTGAACACATCAACATGGCCGTATTTGGTTGTTGTCATAGCACCACCTGCCGGCAACAGGAAGTGTCATGTTTAACACTGGACTCCTAGCAACTTATTAAAAAGTGTCAGCAAGTGCTAAATAAACTGGCAACATGCTAGAAACATACTAGAACATGCTAGCAGCACTTAGCTAAGTGCTAAGGCATGCTATTAATGCAGTGAAACAGAACATTACTGTAACTCGTGCATACAATGTCCAATCTGCTTCAAACTTCACATGTTTGATAAGAATCCTGGCCTGAACACATCAACATGCCCGTATTCGGTTGTAGTCATAGCGCTACCTGCTGGCAACAGGAAGTGACATGTTTAACACTGTAATGGACTCCTAGCAACATAATAAAAAGCATCAACAAGTGTTAAATAGGCTGGCAACATTCTAGAAGCATGATAAGACATGCTAGCAACACTTAGCTAAGTGTTAAATCATACTATTAATGCAGTGAAACAGAACATTACTGTAACTCGTGCATACAATGTCCAATCTGCTTCAAACTTCACATGTTTGATTAGAGTCATGGCCTGAAGATATCTACATGCTCATATTTGGTTATAGTTATAGCGCCACCTACTGGCAACAGGAAGTAACATGTTATACATTGTTATGCACTATTAGCAACACAGTAAAATATGCCATTGTGTGCTAAACATGCTAGAAATATTCTCAAACATGCTAGCAACACTAAGTGCTAAAGCATGCTATTAATACTATGAAACAGGAAGTTGTTATAACTCATGCATACAATACCCAATCTGCCCCAAACTTCACACCTTTTATAAGAGTCCTGGCCTGAACACATCTAATGGCCAAAATTCAATTATAATTATAGTGCCACCTGCTGGCAACAGGAAATGACTTGTTTAAAACTAACTTAAACATGCAGTGTCTGATCTGCCCTAAACTTCATGTTTGATAAGAATCCTGGCCTTAACAGATCTTAAGGCCAATATTTCAGTTATAATCATAACGCCACCTGCTGGCAACAGGAGATGTGGCACAAATATTTAACATTTTATAAGCATATGGCCCAATGTTGGCTGTTCTCCTATGGCCAATGGGTGGTGGTGAGCCTAGGTGCGAGGTCCCTTTCATCGCTGCTTGCAGCTTTAATTGCAGATGTAATTACATGCAGGTATTGTTTTAAAATATAAGTACATAAGTATATGTAAAAACATGCATGCACACAATAAGTGCATTGTACCAAATGATTAATTTAAATGTAAGTACATAATAGTTAAGGCCACTTAATATAATGTGGGACCATATAGATGACATAATATATAGGTCCACAGGACAAGCTTTGTATATTGAGTCTAAAGCTTTCTAAATAATATTTTATCTGTATACATTTACACTAGAATCTGCATACAATACAAAAGCTATATAAATGAATTTTATTCAATATTGTGATTTCGATTTTAATCATTATTTTGAGACAATGTTTCCATATTTTACACTCATGTGTAATTTGTTGTTTATGAATTAGAACTTGAAACATATTTAAAAAAGAAACCAATTAGAGCTTTATGAAAAACCTGTAACACGTTTCTTGAACAGACAAAACAATATGAATATGGGCAAACATTAAAACAAAAAAAAAACTACTCTGACTGCAGAGACTCTCAAATAACAGAAACTAGAACAGTGGCAAAAAGATGTGTGTTGTTTCTTGCCTGTCGTAAAGCAGCTGTGTTCTGTTCTTGTGCTGCATTCTGATTGCACACTGATGATCAGTGTCCACTATAGCAGCAGAACTCCACTTACTGCTGCTAAAAACACCACAACATCTCTGCTTCTGGGGTGTGCCGTAGCAAGTGTGCTTTTTTCAGCATGCAAGCAATATAATCATCATACATACAGAAAATTACAGTTGGAAAGACGCAAAAATTGTTCCCGAATGCCCAAAGTAAAGATATGGTATCATTTTAACAAACATTTAAACAAAGCCAGCCAATTCACAATGAAATACAGGTCCAAATATATTTAATCTCATCTTCAGTATAGTTTCCATAACTTTAGTTTAAGAATGTTTTCATCAGTCATGTCATTAAACGAGATTAACACTGACCCGGATGCTCACCCTATGCTTTTGAAGGTACTTTTGCACAATCGTCTACTAAATAAGGACAGGTTGACAAGAGTTGTCAGCTTTCTTGGAGTTATCAAAACCTCTCCATGCTGTCTAGACAAACAAAATATTAAATATCAACATATCTGAAATTCAGCAGTTTGCATCAGAGATGAGTTTCTGGTTTCTTGAACTTTTAACCTTTGTTATGAGTCAATCCCTCTTCGGTTTTTTCTATTCTACTTCAGGTACATTTTAAAGACAATAAAATGTTATCTTACTTTGGTATAACTATGCATAACTATTACATTCGTTTATGTTATAATAACTGCCATGGTATTAAAAAAGAACAAACAACCCGTGGAAGACAAACTCAGAGTGAAGGAACAATATGGTCCAGATCCGAGAAAGATTTCCGTCAAACAGCCCTTTAATTAAAATATCAGCAGCAGATCAGATGGGATATCACAGGAATTAAGATGCAAATAACCAGATGAAACCTTAAAGGAATGAAGCAAAAGCAATTACTGTCATGACTTTCACAGTGGCCCCAAAAAATGCAGATTACTGCTCTTGTGTCCTCTCATGCACAGCAATCAATTCAGATATAATTCAATTCAAATTCATTCTGCTCCTCTATCTATTGTAATCACAGAGAGGTCCTATTTGTCTCCAGTTGCAAGAATTAGACTGGTTTGGCAATACATTCATAGAGGCACTTTATTTATTTACTAAGAAGTCTCTCGTAACTTTTAATTAAATGACTACAAAGCGGCAACCACAGAGATGAAAGAAAACTTTATATGACAGAACTTAAAACATGCCTATTAGGGCTCAGAAGTAGCACTGAGCTTAGTTCAATAACATTTGGGACTTTTAGAAAAATAGGACCCTTGCATGTAGGCATTTGAAGAACTGGCTGTTAAATAACCGTGCATATTACTCTGAAGGGTATGATTAATGCAACAAACATGCGAGGCAACCCAATGCCTGGAGGCATGTGCCCTTTGGCTCTGGTGTGGGTATAAAAACATTGATGTCAAGCAGAGGGATTTGGGAAAACAAACTTACATAATAGCCTGTATTGCAGGTCAGTTTAACAAACAAGTACAAACGTTATGTAAGATTGGTTTCATGCGTGAGAGTCATTCATTGGATCAGTCAATACGTATATTATTTATTTATTTTGTTTGCTTCATGTATTAAAATAAAAATTAGTTATTAATTTTCATACAGACATCTTATTTATTTTTATTCTCCATTTGGCAATAGTTAACCCAAAAAACGGAATACATTTTTGAAGAATATCCCATCAACTTATTTCAATATATCATAAATGAATTAGAAGAGGTTTGTTTTTTCTCCTTTAAAAGAATTGGGCTTAATTAAGAAACTTAAATTAATACACTTTTACCTCGTTTTTAATGGTGCTTTTCATTGTAATTGTCCGGAAAGAGTGCCTATGTCATAATTTCTGCAAAATGATATTACATCGCTTCTTGCACATTTTGTGATGCTTTCAAAGTGAAATGTCCAATGAGTGGCACTGACATGTTTGTTGTATGTTGTATGTTGGTTTTGTACATATCATTGCAGTTCAGAAATAAAATGTCCAATGAGTGGCTCTAAATGGTTAACACGCTATCGAAAGTAAGATACCATCTACACTAAACACTACCCTAAACCTAAATGTTAGTGTAAACAAAATCAAACGTGGGATTAAAAACACATTTGACATTTGAGCAATCTTCTTTAAGTCTTTGATCAAGATCAAGTGCAAAAACAATGCTGTACCAGGTGAGCTACCAAGCATGTTTACCAAGTCGGAAAAGCCATAGAACCAGTTATGTAATGTGTCAAAATATATTATTTTGAAAATTATATACTATGATAAAAGTGTTTTGAGGTTGTAGCATAGAATTGTTCAAGGAACAGCATGAAAATAAGTCTTAATCATTGATAATCTACTTCTGTTATCAATTTGTGCAAACAGGAATAAAAGTTCTTGGTGTCTTACTGCCACCTGTCACACCCCTGGACTCATTATGTTATGTTTTCCCCTCATGTGTTCCATTCCCCATGTTCTCTGTGACCCAGTTTCTGTCTCCTGTGGTTTGTTGATTAGTTCCCAGGCAGGGGCGTTTCTAGGATTTTCATTTTAGGGGGGCTCAGCCCCCAATAAGGGTATGATTAAAAAAAAATATTATTTGACTATTAGGGTAGGGTTGTATACTACTAACCTTATTGTAAACCACTATTCCATTGTATTCCCTGTATTTCATATATGGGAGTAGAAGTACTGACTGAGCCATATACAACACCGTAAAAAAAAATAAAAAAAAGAAAAAAGAAAAATTTAGATGTGACCAGTCACTAGAAAATTTTGAGTTGGGAATGTAGATTTTATTTTTTTTTTTAAATGAAGACTTCCTGATTCATTATTAGGACATTCATGTTTATCCTTTGATGATACCACTGCTTTTTCTCATGAAATGTACGTGGAAATTGGCAGACAATTAAAAAAAAACATAAGGGTCAATGACTGCAGTGAATCTTGGGAATACAGTAGTATTGTGTGTGAGAGGCATTCTCAACTGACTTGCTCATTTGCAGACCTACTCCCGCACGACAAGAAACAAATTTGTATATCCATCTACAATGAAATATAAATTATTATTATTATTATTATTATTGAGCTTTTTAGCCTTTATAATCAACAATACGGTTGGTTATACATCAAGTCACCCCCTGAAAATTTATTTCATTTCAAATCATTTAACTAACCAGCTAATATTCATTAAGAATATAGACAAAACAATGTATTAATGTAATTGTCTGTTGGCAACATGTTTAATTGTTCTATATGTATTTCTATTTATTAAAAATAACAACATGAATTATCAATTTGCCACTTCTATAAATCAGTTACTTTAAAAAAAAAAAAAAAACACAAATCCCTTTACTCTACTCGCCTCTTACTGTAATATACAGTATGTATCATGATACACTAATGATTCATTATTACTTAATACAAAATTATATTTAATAATACAAAACAAAATAACTCCACATGATGTTTCTCTCTCTGTGCCCTTTAGTGCTTTCAGAAAATGATGTGTTTCTTTAATCATTTCTGTGCATGGTTGCATAATGTAATGCCAAAATACTAGGGCTGTCAAATGATTAATCACGATTAATCACATCCAAAATAAAAGTTTTGTTTACATAATATATGTATGTGTACAGGGTATATTTATTATGTATATATAAATACACACACATAAATTATATATTTAGAAAATATTTACATGTATATACATTTATATATTTATATTCTTATATTTTATATTATATATAAATATATTTATATATATATAAACATAACATATTCTTCTTAAATATATACATGCATGTGTGTGTATTTATATATACATAATAAATATACACAGTATACACACATATATTATGTAAACAAAACTTTTATTTTGGATGTGATTAATCGTGATTAATCATTTGACAGCCCTACAAAATACACAACAATATGTTTTAAATTTTAAAAAGTAAATTAAAATAAATTATGATCATTTTCTAAAGTACGTTTTCATGGGTGTTAATCGCTTCATTTTTGTTGGAAGAAAAAACAACTATCACACTGTGATGAGGGGCTGAAGGTGAACGTCACCGAAGACGTATTGGTATTGGATGAGAACCCGAACCGTGTATTTGTCCAGTAACAGTATGTAAACTGCAATTACAAGAACCTGCACCGATGCAGATGTCATATCATAGCAATCTATCAATATAATGCACACACACACACACACACCTTGTACTCTCTGATGTTCGCTCTGATCGGCGCCCCTGCAGATTGAAAAATGCGCTGAATTCATGCAGACTCAGATCAGGGGAGGAGCCGAAACTTGACGCAGCTTGCGGCCGTTTCAAATGAGTTTTTAAAGGGGACCGATTACAAATTAATTAATCAAATTATTTTTTAGGGGGGCTGGGCAGAAGTTTAGGGGGGCTGAAACTCCGAGTGCAGAGCGTTGTTGTGCGTCGATGGTCCTCGGGAGGAATTCGTCGCCTTCGTGGAGTGGACTCTGGCAAGAAACGGGTCGCCCCTCACCGTCTGCCCGATGGAGGATCTCGCTAGATCTACTCCGGACCCAGAGCCCAGCCCACCATCTCCCCGATGTGTGGAGCACATGCCTGAGCCCACCGATGATGGAGAGCCAGAGCCCAACCTGTCAGACCAGGTGTGAGAGCCGGCTACATTGCCCACCGCAAGGGAGAGAGCCGCGGATGGTGTTATGGCGGAGTGGAGCTCCGCCCCCTGCATCACAGCTGAGGGTGAGCGGACTATGGAGTGCCAAAAGTGCCAAAATGAGGTGTATCTTATAGACTGGGAATCTGAACTGGAGGTTGAACTGCCCTCTCTCCTCTCTCTGAAGTCTCCGCTGGTCCTGTCCAGCCCTCCTTCATCCTTGGTTTCCTCGTCCAGCTCTGGGGGGCTTCCAATTCTCCAGTGCCTGTTCCCAAGTTAAGCCAAGGATGGGCTCCTGTTCCCGAGTTAAGCCCAGGATGGGCTCCAGCCCCAGAGCTCTCTCCAGTGTCAGCTCCAGCCCCAGAGCTCACTCCAATGTGGGCTCCAGCCCCGGAGCTCGCTCCAATGCCTGTTCCTAGAATGTGTCCTCCAGTACCAGTTCCTAGAATTTGTCCTCTAGTGCCTGCTCCTAGAATGTGTCCTCCAGTGCCAGCTCCTAGAATGTGCCCTCCTGTGGCCACTCCAAAATGCCCGCCCTTCCACCCACTCCTGCCTCCTCCACCGATGTCATCTGGCAGCCCCTCTGCTCGCCCTCAGCCCACCATCATTGTGGTGCGAGCTCCCTCACCTCCGCCTCCTGCCTCCGAGGCCTGGACTCCGCCTCGACCCGTTGACCCGTCGGCTTCACCATGGCTCCTAGCTCCCTCCTCTCTGCCATGGCCCGGCAGTCCACAAGCTCCGCCTGGCTCCCTCGTCCCTCCGGCTCCATCAGGCTCATTCATCCCCTCGGCTCAGTCCTCTGTTGCTCTGGCTCCACTGCAGCCTCCCAGATCCACATCTCTGCGTCGGTCGCCGGCGCCATCAGTTCCACCTAGGACCTCCGGATCCTCCCTGTCACCCTGGCTCTTCGGCTCTCCATCTCCGCCTCGGGCTCCTCCTCCACCTGCTCCGTTGCCGTGGGTCAGCCCCCTGGATTTGGCTGCCATTCCTCCATGGCTCCTCCCAACGTCAACTCCACCTTGGGCTGTTATGGCTGTGGCCTGGGTCCTGCTGGGCTCCTCCTGCTCCAGGTCCCTCCTGTCTCCTCCCTCCATTGTCTCCTCCCTGGCTCCTTCCTCCGTGGTCTCTGTTTGCTGGCCCCCTCCAGGGAGTCCGTCCTCCACCGGAACCTCCTCCCAAGTTCCCACCCATACCTCCCTCTGTTGTTCCTACGGTGTGAGGTCGCACCTTCTTGGAGGGGGAGTAATGTCACACCCCTGGACTCATTATGTTGTGTTTTCCCCTCATGTGTTCCATTCCCCATGTTCTCTGTGACCCATTTTCTGTCCCCCGTGGTTTGTTGATTAGTTCCTAGGTGTGTCTCCTTAACTCCCTTGTTAGCCTGTCTTTATAAGCAATGTCCTTTCAGTTTAGTTTGGTCGGGTCTACAAGTCAGTACTTGTGTCTTCCTCGTGTGTTCCTTGTTGGAGTTACCCCTGTCGACTATTATTCTCAAAACTGTTGTAAATTGTATAAATAGGTACATGTTTGGATTTTTTTTTTTTCAGAAGCTAAAATCAAACGTGTCAGTGTTTTGAAGAGTATATTGATGTTTTCAAAAACATTTCCTCAATGTTTTCATGTATGTGCTTCACCATATGTTTATGATGAAACAGTGCTAGTCTGTTGGCAGTTCTGCTACAATCAGAACAAGCTGGAGTTTGTGACAGCTTGTGGGATATGGAGTTCATCCACCGGAAGATAGCTGACCTTTTGACTTTCGTCCAAGGACTTGGTGGTGGAAACCATCCCTAAGAGTGAATCTGAGAGTGAACCGAAAACATAAGCGAACTTCATATGATAGCAGCCTTGGACAGAATTGTATCTGCTGTCTGATGCTTTGTTCCTTTCAAGGTGTATGTGATTGAGACATCTGCTTAAAATTCAGAATATGTCTTCCCTGTGGTTACAGGTCTATGTGATGCAAGGCTTGTATCCAAAAGGTTTACTGAAACAGCATTGAACCTTTGAGAAAAGAATTCAACCCCAGATTGCTCATCATTTTGTGGAAGATGATGTGACAATAAATAGATGAAATTACTGTGACACCACACAACATGCAACCGATGGATATGATGGATATAAGCAGCACTACAAGTCTAATAATCTGTTGAGCTTAATGTAATATGCTTGCTAATTTTACTAAAGTTAAAGCTAAAAAGTGCTTATTGCTGAATAGTAGGTCATTTTAGACATTTGTTAAATTCCAGTCTGATCTCATGAGAAAATATAACTATTTTATGAGGTGGTGATTTCATATGAATTCATACTGAAAAGATTTAGATAAAGATTTTTTTTGGGGGAAAAAAAAGAAGCATGAACCTCCATCCCAAACCCCACACTTAAACCTGACTGTCTGTGGGGCATATGTGGATCATATGATAACGTGTAAATGAAGAATGAAAAAATTCATATGAATAAATGGCTGGACACAATGCATGAAATTTCAACAACTTCCATTTATATACGCATGCAAATGCGGGATACTTATCACCTCACGTGAAGATAAAAATGACTGCCCAGCAATTGCATCGTATTAGAGCAGAAGAGATCATGAAGACTCCCATCTGTGATTTATCATAATTTGTGTAAAATACTGATTGAAATTGCCATAAATCTTTTGAAAACGTCATGTTTCAGCCCCACACACTTCATGGTCATTTTAAGCTCAATTTGAATGAAGTGCTGATGTAAAACAGCTATTTTCTAGGTTGCCTGAAGACTTGGAGGGAAGTGACTGGTAATAATGAATTTCAGCCTGTTTGTTTCATACAAGTCTATTTGTATAGTACAACACAAATGGCCTGTATTGCAGGGCAATACAATACACATTGATTCAAAGCAGCTGTACAGAAATCATGATGTTATTGTTTATAATACCTTAATATCTTAACGCCTCAAATTTAGCAGATTAGAGGTGGGCAATAATATAGTTTACATTCTGCAATGATAGAATCCATCAAGCATTTGAGAATTGCTTTTATAGTATAGCACTTTACAGTATACATAAGTATAAGTATATAAGTACATAAGTTCAAGCGTCAACCTCCTGCTCTCTCTCGTGAAGCCAACACGGAAGTGACTTAAACTGTAATTCGTCAACTGGCCGCTTGAGGCTGGTTGCAAAAGGGAGTCAATCTCATAGACTCCCCATGTTAAAACACCCAACTTTACAGCAGAAAAAAATGTTTACAGCCTGGTTCAAAAAATGATTTTGTTCTATATAGGTAATTTTGCCCTTCATGACAACTGTGAGGGGGGTGATTTTTTTTTTATAACTCATCCGTTTAAATTATATTAAGACTTAAAGTTCTGCATAATTAAAGGCGTGGTCACTTGAGTGACAGGTGGATGCTGCTGCTGACACAGCCGTTAGGATAGGTGGGCATGGCTTCAGCAACCAGCTCCCACCTTTTTGCCAATTTTTGATTATCCGGGATAGAAGCGCGGTGACGCGCTGCAAAGATGGCGATGGCCCGCTCCGTCACTTTGAGCTTCAAAAATGCTCTTCAGAAAACTACAGGTGATGTCACGGACACATCGTCCATGTTTTTATACAGTCTTTTATACAGTTTTACACAATGTTTAAGTTGGATATTCTTATACATGTCCAACTTTATATAAAGAGCTGGGTGATAATATAGTTTATATTCTGCCATGATATAAAGAATAAACGGTCATATTGTTTTGAAGACTTAAGAATTTAGTGCACAAGTCAGATGGACCACTTTTTTGTGTGTATTTTGTCTTATTTTTTGAAACTTTGGTCTACTTTCCAAAGTGGAAAGAAATGACTTCTGATGGTTAGCTTTAGTTTAAGCAACAATTTCCTTCACTTTTACCACAGCATTGTCAGAGCAGAGCTTTCGTTTACATTAAACTGGACAAAGAATGAGGAAGATTGACAGATCTTAGGCCGTCTTACTTAGCTGAGCACTGGACAAATGCAAGGTTTGAAATGAGAAATATACAGCCGTGAATTCAAGAACAAAAATAATGAAATGTTCAGATGAGTGCTAAGCAAGAGTTCACTCATGAGGAGACACAAAACAGCGCCAAAGAGCTTTTACACCCACGCCAGAAGAGTGTCTGAGCTTACCATTTCAAAAGAGAAGAATGAATATAATGTGAAAGTCAAAAAGATCAACAACTGAGTGTTTTTTACAGTCTCTGCCATCAGCCAATGAAAGAAATTATGTCTGTCAAGTAAGTTTTCTCTTGGAGTTTCAACACGTTTGAATAATCCAAAGAATTGTAGAGTAAAGGCCTGTTCACACCACGAAAGATAACTATATTAGCGTCCACACCAGTGGACAATATCATCCGTTTATTCCATGTGCACACTTGTGTTCCACTCTAAATTCTCGAGCTCGTTATCCACCTTATTTTTCCTGTAAGAGCGGGTGCGGCCATTTGTAAATTTTAAGTTATCTGGCTTCCGGTCTCACCTGGTACCGGCTATATTTAGCTGTACAAAACAGCTCGTTTTGCTGTTTGATATTGCAAACTGGTGTGTCTTACCTTATTATTTGAATGTATTATCTTAATTCTGAGCACACTGGTTTGTAGTGCAGAAAATTTTACTGTTTACCGCATGTTGTTATTCTTCTCATTATTTCCCTACAGCGGCTCACACATTCACAGAAAATGGCTTACTTCCACATTGAAAAATAAGGTGGATAGCAGGATTGATTCTGATTGCCTGTCAATGTTTTTATCATTCATCAGCTGGAAAAAATCGTTCTGAAAGATTTTTCAATGATATAGTCTCTGTGCCTTTATCGTTATAGCTGCAGTGTGGACTTTGTTATTCATTAATATTGAGAATGAGTTTTAGAACTACATCTTTATCTTTATAGTTATCATCCTTGGTGTGAACAGCCCACAACTGTCCATGGTGCTGAATTCAGTGGCACTATTCACATTACTCATGTTGCATTTAAAATATTAGCTTTAAACTTTTAAACATATTTTTCAAGGAATGTCCAGAAGGAAAGACAATGCATCAGTTGGAAATATTTATCTCTTCTCAGTTCAATATATTTATTTGCTCTGTGGTCCCTTTCTTGTAAGCCATCTCTTTTATTTCCCATTATTTTAAATTTTGATGAATACCCTGCAAAGAAGAAATACTGGCATGGTAACAACTACCAAAGGCCCTGTACCTGATGGTGTTGGGACCAGACTAACACAACATGCAAGAAAACGGTCTATTTGTTTCTCTTCTTGATTGATAGTTTTTCAGTTACAAGGTTTTGAAAAAGGTTTACAAAACCTTTGGAAATTGCCCCCCCCCCCCCTTTTTCTCACAAACTAAAAAAGACAGACAAGGCATTTATGTCTATAGTGAAAATGTGAGATTTTGATAGGACAGCACAAGGTTAAAAAGGAAGCACTGAGTATGGAGAAAAGGGAACAGTATGACTGAAAAAATGTGACATTTTTACACAGGGCTACAAAGGATAAGGAAGGACATTTTAAGTTCATCAGCCATCACAAGTCTCTGCATCACATATGCACTTTGAGAGAGAGAGAGAGAGAGAGAGAGAGAGAGAGACCATCACAAGTCTCTGCATCACATATGCACTTTGAGAGAGAGAGAGAGGGAACCATCTTTGATAATACATTGATAACAATGATGAATAATAAATAAATAAATAAATAAATAAATAAAAAGTTGTTATTGGAGTATAAAAACAACAACAACAACAAAAAACAGTCTTTCTACTTCCAAATTTCATGTTTAATTCAATGTGTTACTTGCAGTTTCTTTGTAAATGTGAAATTTACTAACAATTTTTTTTGGCCCTTTATTCTCAAGGGTTATGTGCTCATGATGTATTAAAACTACATTCAACACTGAGTTGATTAAATAACTGTAGCTCAGGTGTATTGTTTAAAAAAAAAAAAGGTATGTTTATATTTATATGTTCAGACTATAAAATAGTTGTTCCTTTATGGCATTGTAGCTGCATTAGTAGCAGATGTTTCCACGTTTAACTGAAGCTGTCAATAGTTTCCTGAGACTACAGGAAGCATCTACAAAAGTACAACAATCTGCCTTTTCAGTACCTTAAGGGCTTGAACACTCACACACAGATACTATAAGAACAAGATTAATTAAAATGATTAATCAACTATAAGCTTGAAATGAAGAGCCTGTGGACCCCAGATCAAGAGGCTGCTTGTAAAACATCTCAGTATAAATATGAGTTCTGAAGCAATTCAGGCTAGCAAACTCATCCTTGCGAAACAGCCTCAATCTTCTGCTTTTTAGAGCGTCTAGGCTATTTTATCCACCAATTAGTGTCAGCAGCCCAACCCTTGACCAAGTGGACTGTGGAAATATACCTTGGAAAAAGGAACTCAGACAAAAATAAATGTCCTTTCTATCAGCATCCTAAGCTTTCAGAGGTTTCGGAAAGATAATGGCGATGTCTATGTGTATGTGTATATACATACACAGAGATTAATGATTGATATAGAACAGATTGCTCTCAGTGAACCGCGAAGAGATGGCCAGACACTCAGGGCCTTTTAATAGGTGCCATGCATGACTGAGTCCCTCTTACTCACACCGAAACTAATGTAGCAAGATTAAAGTTATGGACACTACTCCCAGTACGCTTGTCTGTTCTTGTGATGCGTATTGGTCAGATTTAAGGTCTTATTTTATCACAGTTAGGCAGCTAATGAAGCAATCATAAAGACAGCACTGGCTGCAGAGATTTATCGCAATGACATCGGCTGTTTATTGGAATGAAAGTTTCTGTTGCATTTATACTCTTGAAGAGTTTGTAAAGTTAAGCATCTTTCACCTATGCTCAGAATAACACTAACTTTTACTTAAAATTAATTATAATAATAAAAAAAACAATCAATAAAAATATATAAACTACTTGCAAAGAAAAAAAAAATGTGTACAAATTTATATATACTGTATATATACACACACAGAGAGAGAGAGAGAGAGAGAGAGAGAGTTTAACACACTTTATTTAATCATTACAAAGTCAGCAAAACAACAAATCAAAATATCCAGCACTCAAAAAGGGGTGCAAAAGAACCAGAGCTTATTGTAACTTGGTAAAGATCAACATTTCTTCTACAAATGTACAAATAGCTTCATTAAAACACCATTTACACACACACACACACACACACACTAAAAATCTCAGAAGAAAAAAAATCTTCTCAAATTTTCTTAAAGAGAACATCAAGAAAACACAAATCATACGACACTGAACATTAAAAAAACTGAAATCAGGGCTGCATCCGAAAACTTAGGCAGGTGACTTGCTGCCTCGCTGCCGTATCAGGCAATGACTTTGCAGGCAGCATTTTTGCATGAAGGCACCTCATGAAACTGATTTCGGACAGACTTCTGAGGCAGTGTAATGGTTTAATGATCTACAGCAAAATATAGAGAGCTTTGATGATAACTAAGTGGATATTTCATTACTGCAATAGTAATTTCTCGCTAGAAATGACATAAAAAGTGGAAAACGTTTTTAAAAAATTTTATTAATACATTTACACACAAACTGACCACCGACTGCAACTTTCAGACGGCATCTTTTATGTTTTGACTTAACTGTCACAGAATGGAATGCACAGGATTGTGGGATATCAAAGGCAGCAAAGGACTACATCTATGCTGCCTTCAAAAATCGGACAGATGAAGGCATCTCAGAAGACAGGAACTGAAGCTAACATTGAATTCGGACGTGGCTTGATGCCTTCCTACCTTGGAATGAGTCCTCCGAAGGCAGCTTTTTCAGTTTTCGGATGCAGCCATGGTCTCCTTTATTTTACAAAAAGGACAATCACTTGATACTGTTACAAGTGTGGTGTGCAAAACAAAGTACATGACAAAGGAGTATAATCAAAGAGTTCTTTTAATAATCCACAGGAGAGAATGGACACAACCAAACACTAATCCAAATGATAGCAGACAAAGGGGACACAGACTTAAGTAATAGAAACTTAATTAGGAGAACTGAAACAGGTGTGGAGCTAATTAAATCAAAAACCATGGAAACAAACAAGGCAGAGAACAGAAACACAGAAAACTAAACCAAAACAGATCATAACCATAACAGATACATTGGCATTAATAAGACTCACAAATGCATTTACAGCAACGGCGCCATGTAAAACTTTCCACTGAATATCACCTGTGCATTTTTCAATTGGTGGTTTGTATAAAACTCTCCAAAAAGGTTTATTTTAATCATCCAATCCCAATCTCCCTCCACACTGCATCACCACATTCTTTTTTGTTGCTTTATTTAAAACTTTTACAAAACATTTACGTTTAAACTTTAGTTTGAACATCCTGCAAACCTAACTCTTCTTACTCCCTGAAGTCCAGAAAAGGTCCAGACAGACCTTTGAGATTGGGATTAAAAACAATAATTGGGAAAAAATTGTACATTTCTACTTGCTGTAATGACCACACACCTAGATGTGAGGCCAGGGTCTGAGCATTATTTAGACCAGGACCGGCAACATCCAACAAATGATGTAGTTAGTGTAGTGTCTTAGTAGAGATTAAACAATGAATCAGTCAAGGTGTAACTTCACAAGTAACATCAAACCGAGCTCCATCCATGCTGGGCAAGTGAATAAGTCCTTGTCCTCCATCTCTGGGCAGAAAAAGTATGCTCTGAGGTATCCAATGAAAAGTGCTCAGAAAAAAGTCCACTATTGAATTTTTGAATTTCAATAGGCTTGAATTTTACTCAAAAGTCCATTTGGAGGACCAATGAAAGGCCAAACGATGCCACAAAACTGAAGCCATCAGATTATTAATTATTATAACCCTCCCTCTAAATGACATTTTTGGCAAAAACTATTTCCATTTTCTCCAGCTGCCCTTTCACTTTTTCTAGAACTCCTTCCCAATTTTTACTTAACATTGATTCATTGCCAACATATACTCCTAAATATTTTAACATGCAGACACCTTAAAATCTGCTCCAGAGAAAGGTATGGTCCAACCTTCAATGCTTTCTCTAATCTTAGCCAATAAAGGTTCAATGGCAAGAGCATACAACATTCCAGAAAGAGCACAACCTTGTCTAATACCTCTATAAATTTTAAAAGGAGCACTCAGACCACCATTCATTTTCAGTACACTCTCTATATCCTGGTACAAAACCCTTATTGTGGCGATAAAACCAGAGCTGAACCCGAACTCCTCTAACGTATGCCAGAGATACTGTAACTGTGCTCAACCCGGTCAAATGCCTTTTCCTGATTTAAAGATATGAGACTATGTCCAATAGCCTAGAGACATCCAAAATATCCTGAATTAGATAGACATTATCAAAAATAGACCTGTTAGGCACACATTAAGTTTGATCGAGATGAAAAACTTGAATAACCACCTCCCTCAACCTAATGGCAAATGCTTTAGAAAGGAGCTTTAAATCAGAGCACAAGAGTGAAACTGGGCAACAGTGAGAGAGAGAGAGAGAGAGAGAGAGAGAGAGAGAGAGAAAGAAAGAAAGAGAGAGAGAGAGAGAATATTAATATAATAATTGTAAAAGGTTTGTTAGTTAACAGTAGTTAACTGTATTAGTTAACATGAACTAAGCATGAATGATACTTCTGCAGCATTTATTGATCTTACTTAATGTTAATTTCAACATTTACTAATACATTATTAAAATCAAATGTTATGCTTGTTTACTTTAGTTAATGCATTGTTAACTAACATGAACAAACAATAAATAACTGTATTTTCATTAACTAACATTAACAAAGATTCATAAATACTGTAACAAACAAATTGTTCATTGTTAGTTCATGTTAGTTAATAAAATTTTATATGAATTGAGCACTTATAACTGTATTTTATTATTATTATTATTATTATTATTATTTTGTGGTTATATGTGATTATATGAAAATAGAGTGGTGAAAAGTGGTTTACGTTTTTTAAAAATTTTATTTATGCATTTACACACAAACTGACCACATTTGCACATGGCATGCCTCACATATGACTAAGTGTCATAATTGTTTCAGTTTCTGGAGATTTCCTGTCTTGTAGGCACAGATGAGTCATTCTCTAATTGGTGGAATAATACAGCTGGCTCAGCAGTACAACAGAAATGGGGCGCATCCATTTCAGTCTGTATAAATGTGAACTGAGTGGAGAAGGTGCCAAGCATTTAGCCAATAAATTAAAAAGCATCTACTCATCTCTCACCACCCAGATCCAGTTATTAATCAGATTCTGACAAATGACCACAACTCTCCTGTTATTATCTAAAATCCCACTGTTTATTAAAATAACGATTGAATAAAAGCTTAATTAGACCTGCAAATTCTCACCAGGGCCAGTTGTAGCTACATTACAGATAACAAAACCTTATTAGCAGTGTTGGATAAGTTACTTAAAAAAAGTAATCCACTACAAATTACTAATTACTTCTTTAAAATTGTAATTTGATTACATTACTGATTACTGCATTTAAAAAGTAATCAGATTACTAATTTCTTTACTTTTTAAGTTACTTTCAAGTTTACTTTACTTTTCAAGTTATTAAACCTAAAAAATGAACTACAAAGAGAAACTCATAGTTCTTTCATTAATTTAATATTGACAGAAAAAAATACATAAGTATTCTCTCTGGAGTTTGATGTCCTCTCTGAGCAGCTCCACCAGCTTCCACTCACTCCCTCACCTGTCCCAGGACACTTGCAACCCTAAGGCAGAGCAAATAAACCATGCCTGTTAATGTTGTAGAATTTTTCTTGTTCAAAATAAATTGGCAGAGAGGTTTTGAAGTCTGTAGACTTTACTGATCACACAACAAAGTCGAGTTATGGTTTGCCAAAGGTAAATCCCAAATGTCTTTTCTACACAGATATAGATAGATAGATAGATAGATAGATAGATAGATAGATAGATAGATAGATAGATATAGATATATGCCTGGAGCTAGTTACAGAATTCCATATATGCATTGTTTTATTTTTAGACAGGTGCTTTTTACCATATGTAGTTGTCATGTATGTATTTCTAGGTCCTAAACAGATTCTTACCATATATGCAGGGTTTGGGACAGCCTTTGTCGTGCCGTTGTGATGCATTCGCACTTCAAATGCGCCCTCTGGAGTCCCTGCACTTAAGTTTGGGACACAGCTTTAGACTCTGTGAATATCTTCCTGATACCAGTCAATAAAATAAACGAAATTGACATGAGAAATACAGTAGGCTATATCTAAAGAAAGCTTGAAGTGTCTATTATTAAATGAAGTAAGTCATGTCGAAAATGGAGATGATGTCTTCTGATACGGATGCCCACAAATTTCTCTGATAAGTCATGTCGAAAACAAATATTCTCTGATAAAATAATCCATATGAAACCAACGTGAGGTACAGTCTCTCCCGTCTGAGCTCACCTATATCACACCGCACATCGCACGCTGTAAGATCATCATCAAGGTGAAACCACGCTTGAGACACATCACCTTCGTATACAAAGAAAGATTTAAGTTCCTCTCGGCTACTTTTCGTTTTTGGAATAATACGCGCTTCTTAAGGAATAAGCAATTGTGATGCCAACGCGGCTTAATGCAGAAGATGATCTCATTCTGATGAGTAATTTATTTTTACTTATTAGTGTTACTGTGACATAAACTTGTACACATTCACTTGTTGAACTTTTCAGAAACTATAATGCCAGACTAAAATATGTCGAGTGCAACATTTTGAAATATGATTCATACGAATTGAAACAGGGCCTACAACCTTTCATTGCATCTAAATGTTGTAGGACTCGTCTGCATTTCTAGCTCACATTGTCCGGTGATTTATTAAAGGGCATACTGACCTGCAAAAATCACGGGCATACTGACAGGGCATACTGACCTGCAAAACATGATTTTTTTAGCTCATAATTTTTAACATTGCATTTGTAACTTAAAAGTAACATAATTTTATTGACACAAGTAACTGTAATCAAATTTAACTGCGTTACGAGGAAAAGTAATTAGATTACAGTAATGTGTTTCTGTGTAACGCATTATACCCAGCTCCGCTTATTGGTGACCTTTGCCAATGCTATCAGCTAAATCTCACTATTACAATATAGAAGCAAAGAATTCCAGCAAGAATATCTCATATCTGTACATGTTCATACAGTATGTTTGTCACGGACTCACCAGCTTCACCATCCACCTACAATCACCAGATTGGGATGTTCATACAGTATGTTTGTCACGGACTCACCAGCTTCACCATCCACCTACAATCACCAGATTGGGCAGTGTTGGGCTGTAGCAGACGCATTGATGTCTGTAATTTGCACCATGAACGTTGGATTTTTTCATGCAGGGAACGGAGTAATAGCGGATATGACTGGACCAGGGCTTCCTTGTATGGTCGCTGAGTCCTGAATGCTTTATGATTTTCAAAATACGTCGGACGAGGGACATGTGGTGCTAGGTTAGAGTTTAGCTTACAATGAGTATTGACAGATGCGTAGCAGAGGTCGATTCTTTCCTATGATAAAGGACGTTAAGAGGAGACAGCCCGGTGACTACCGCAGGGTGCTGGAGGACCCGGGCCAGGCGTTACAGCAGTTGTCTACATGCATGTGTCTTGGCGACTCTGATGGATTTCTGGATTGGCAGGGAATGCACCAGCAAACTTTTTTATATATGCTAGAACGTGATTGTACGGAAGCGTGAACCGCCATAATCAAAAGGACTGTGTAAAATGTTTTATAATCTAGAGATTGTAAAAAGGATGTAGCACATGCACTGTCGAGTCAAGTGCGAGCACGGCACGAGACAAGATGCTGCTGCGAGCGGGTAAACACTCGTGTGTGTGTGGGATGCAGGAGAATAAAATGATTGACGGGACTCCCGCAATATAGAAATATCTAAACATAAAATATCTAAAAACAAATAAATTGTTATTCATCTATTGCACAAAAGCAACATGAACTACGATTAAACGATTAACAGGTGCAAGTTTATGCAGAGTTTCTATTTAGGCTATAACAGGTGTTTGCAGCTTTGAGCAATGTAGTGCTGAAATTTGCGTATTCACAAATCCTCTCATTATAACACACGAATTCTAGACATTATGAAAGATTCATTATGCTTATATTTATTGTGTTATAACAGAGATTTGTGAGATTGCGATGAACTGAGATGTCATTTAGAGATTGTACATGCAGCGCTCTTTGCTGGCATTCTGCCATATAAACCATGCACGCAGCAGCCACTTGCATTAGTTAAAAATAACAGTGTTCTGTGAATGTTGATGCTTTAATAACAAATATTTATCGGGAGCGTGTATGGTGGGATTTTATAAATTTCATGGAGAAAAAAAGTTTTCTAATTACTAATTACTTTTGAAGTAAAGTAATCAGAACATTAACGTGATTAAAAACTTTTAAAAGGAGTAATCAGTAATCAGTAATTTGATGACATTTTCAGAGTAACATGCCATACACTGCTAATTACCTATACCTGAACCCACTTCCCATGCCCTATAAAGGTTTACTCACCTCACTCCCTTGTCGGCTGGTCTCAAGGTTATACAATTATCTTCCTTCTCTCCATTTACCTTTAGTTACCCGTGGCTCCGTGATGTTCACTCTTTGGCTGGATTCCCTGTAAAGATTAAGATAAGGACTGTTATTCATCAATTGATTGAGCTTCAAATGACAGTTTTTGTTGAAACTTACCATTTTGAATCTGCCTTCTGTTTGTGGAAATAAAGAACTTTGTTTAACTAAGACCCACCTTGTGCCTCTCAGTCCAGTTGTGACAGAAGACCAGCCCCTACATAATGGATTTGAGTTTCACTATGAAAACACGGCATCCTCTCTCACTTGATCACGTCGCTGAATTGGTCCAAGCACTCCATGATTCAATTCAACGGCCTCAAGTCATGACATCAGCCTCCGCATGTCCCATGGCCAAGCCTGCGACCTACTCCGGTGAGGTGGATGCTTGCAGCGGATTCCTTCTCCAGTGTTCACTCTACTTTGAGTTGCAACCCCTATTAATTCGTGAGTGACAGAGCAAAGATTGAGTTCACAATGTCCCTGCTGTCCGGAAGAATGCTTCAGTGGGCAGAATCAGTCTGGAACTCTCACAGTCCCATGGTACACTCCTTAAATGCTTTTGTTGACCATTTTTGGGATGTGTTTGACAAGTCTACCTCAGGAATCTCTGTGCACGATGAACTCTTCCGGCTACAGCAAGCAGATATGTCCATTCATGACTACAGAGTTCGATTCTGCACTCTCGCTGCGAGCAGTGGATGGAATGAAACAGCTCTCCTATCTGCATTTTGGCATGGTCTAAACCCATTTCGTCTTCAAGTTGCTGGGCAAGTGCTTGGTGCATCACCATACTCCAGAAGTCAATCTCTGCATCAGCTGCCTACACTACCAGGACAAGCTAGTGCCTTTGTCGATATCTGCTCGACCTCCATTGAGAGCCCTGCCTCCCAAAGCACAGTCCAAATACCAGCGGAATACCAGGCATTCCAGGATGTATTCAGTAAGGTTGCAGCTACACATCTTCCACCACATTGGCAATGGGACTGCGCTATCGATCTTCTGCCTGGGGCCAAATTACCTAAGGGGCATGTCTACCCGCTCTCAATCCCAGAGTGAACTGCCATGGAGGAGTACATTCAAGAGGCACTACAACAGGGGTTCATCTGTCCTTTCACCTCACCTGCAGCATCCAGTTTCTTCTTTGTGGGGAAGAAGGATGGGGATTACATCCTTGCATCGATTATCATGCTCTCAAATCCCAAACTGTTAAATTCACCTATCCTGTTCCTCTGGTACCAGCCACCTTAGAGGAACTTTGTAGAACTTGCATCTTCACAAAGTTAGATCTATGCACTGCGTACAATCTGATTTGCATACGAAGAGGCGATGAATGGAAAACAGCCTTCGTAACCCCTTCCGGGCACTATGAATACTAGGTGATGCCATATGGCCTTTCTAACTCACCTTCTGTGTTCCAGAATTTCATGAATGAGATGTTCAGAGATATTCTCTACCAGTTTGTCATCATCTATCATCTTAATTTACTCACTCAATCTAGTTGAACATTGACGGCACGTCAACCAAGTACTCCAATGCCTCCACCAGCATCACCTGTACCTAAAGTTGGAAAAATGCGAGTTCTACCAAACCACTATTCAGTTCCTCGGCTACATCATCCCAGCAGAGGGAGTTCACATGGATCAGAGGAAGGTGGATGCGGTACAGAACTGGCCTCAACCCACCTCAATGTAGGAGCTGCAGAGGTTTCTGGGATTTGCAAACTTCATTTCAGTCAACTATCTGCCCCACTTGCCTCTCTCCTCCAGCATAAACCAAAGTCCTTGTCCTGGACGCCTGAAGCCACAGATGCCTTCCAACAGTTGAAGTCAACCTTCTGCACCACTCCTACTCTCTCTCACCCAGATCCAAACCTCTGTTTTGTTGTAGAGGTAGATGCCTCTACCCTGGGAGTAGGTTCAGTACTGTCACAATGGAAGGGTGAACCCCCAGTATTCCATCCATGCGCGTACTTTTCTAAGAAGCTGTCCCCAGCGGAGCAAAATTACGACATCGGGAGCTGCGAGTTACTGGCTATCAAGCTCGCCCTAGAAGAGTGGCGGCACTGGCTGGAAGGAGCTCAGCACCATTTTGAGGTGATAACTGACCATAAGAACCTGCAATACCTGCTAAATGTCTCAATCCTCGACAAGCACGGTGGGTCTTATTTTTTACTCACTTCAAACTCACTGTAACTTACCGGCCAGGTCACAAAAACCTCAAAATGGATGCTCTTTCCCACCTTCACCAACCTGATCCGTCCCAAGAATGCCCAGAACCCATTCTCTCTCCTACCACATTCATGTGTCTGATTGAATGGGCCCTGGATGACCAAATTCATGCTGCCACTCTGGAGGAATCTGCTCCGCTGCTAGGTCCAGAAGGAAGGAATTTCGTACCAACTGCTCTGCACTTAGCCCTTCTGGACTCCATCCACACATCTCCGGAATTGGGACACCCAGGTAGCCGACAAACCCTCTCGCTCATCTGATACTGGTGGGCTGGCATGGCTTGGTAAGTCACCCACTATGTTAGGGGTTGCTCGGTCTGTGCCATCACATTCACTCCGCTCCATCTCCCTGAAGGCAAGTTAGTTCTGCTACCTGTTCCACGTTGACCCTGGTCCCATCTCGGAATAGACTTTGCTATGGATCTTCCATCCTCCAATGGGTTCACCACCATCATAATTGTTGTTGATAGATTCTCCAAAACCTGCAAGCTCATCCCCCTAAAGGGGTTACCAACAGCCTTAGAAACAGCTGAAGCTCTCTTTCACCACAACATTTCATCACAAAATTTTGGTATCCCTGAAGATATATTTTTCGATAGAGGGCTGAAGTTCATATCCAGGGTCTGGCGTAATTTCTTCCATCAGTTGGGTGTCCATCAGTCTGTCTTCAGGTTATCACCTCCAGACCAATAGCCAGACTGAACATAATATCCAGGAGATTGGGCGTTATCTCCGAGCCTACTGTCATAAACACCAGGACAGTTTGAGCTTATATCTTCCCTGGGCCGAGTATGCCCAAAACTCCCTGTGACACAAAATGACAGGATTTAAAGAGGAGAGGGTATGGGACTCAGCACAGATCCATCTCCAGCATTTCGTGTGGAGACATTATAAACTTTGCTGATGTCCGTCGCACCACGGCTCACACATACCAACCGAGCAACCAAATCTGGCTCTCCACTCGAGACATTTGTCTCTGACTGCCCAGACCATCTACTGAGTCAAAGAGATCCTAGACTCCCGACGGCGGAACGGCGGACTCCAATACCTTGTGGACTGGGAGGGTTATGGTCCCAAGGAGAGATCATGGGTGGACTTAGATGATATCCTGGATCCATCACTCTTCACCGACTTCCATCAGTGCCACCCAGATCACCTTCCCAGGGGGCGTGGTTGTCCTCACCGTCGGTTACGGGCACTAGGAGACGCCCGTGGGGGAGGGGGTACTGACACGGACTCAACAGCCGCACCATCCACCTACATCCAATCGCAATCACCAGATTACTAATTATCTACACCTGAACCCACTTCCCATGCCCTATAAAGGTCTACTCACCTCACTTCCTCGCCGGCTGGTCTCAAGGTTGTACGCTCATCTTCCTTTTCTCCATTGACCTTTAGTTGCCCGTGGCTCTGTTACGTTCACTCTCTGGTTGGATTCCCTGTAAAGATTAAGATAAGGACTGTTATTCATCAGTTGATTGAGCTTTAAATTACTGTTTTTGTGGAAACTTACCGTTTTGAATCTGCCTACTGTTTGTGGAAATAAAGAACCTAGTTTAACTAACAACCACCTTGCGCCTCTCAGTCCAGTTGTGACAATGTTATAGTACACATTTGTAGGATTTTAACATCTTAACAGAAGATTAAAGGAATAGTTCACCCATAAATTTAAATTCGCAATAAATTTACTCACCCTCAGGCCACCCTCATTGGAACAGATTTAGAGAAATTTAGCATTACATCACTTGCTCACCAATGGATCCCCTGTAGTGAATGGGTGCTGTTAGAATGAGAGTCCAAACAGCTGATAAAAACATCAAGATAATTCACAAGTAATCAACACAACTCCAGTCCATCGATTGCCCATCTTGTGAAGCAAACGGCTGCATGTTTGCAATTTAAAAAGGTATTTTAAAGATATTTTTAACTTTCTCGTGTGTATCAGGAGAGAAATATACACAGATCAAGCAACATTTATAAGTGAAATCAGTCCAAGATAGTTCTAAACAAGCATGTTGATGGACTTTGATGCGAGGACAATGGGGGATGGACCTTTTCACTGGAGGAAATGTTATTATGGATCATGGATTATTTTAGCCAGAAGCGACAGCTGAAAGTTAATATGCCTTAATGATGGATTTGTTTCTTAAACAAGTAGCTTTTTGCTTCACAAGACGTTAATTGATCGACTGGAGTTGTGTGGATTACTTGTGGATCATTGTGATGTTTATATCAGCTCTTTTGGACTCTTATTCTGGCGGCACCCATTCACTGCAGAGGATCCACTGGTGAGCAAGTAATGTAATGCTACAAATTGGACGGCCTGAGGGTGAGTACATTTTCATCATACATTTTCAAATTTTCATTTTTGGGTAAACCGTTCCTTTAATGACAATGAGAATATTGCCTTAAAAGGTAGGCAGCAAGGCAGCTCACTGGGTTTTGAAATAATGCTATTATCTCCTACAGTGGTGATCTTCTAATCAAATGTTTATTAACAATTTTATCTTTGAAGCCTATCAGAGAGCATTTATCAGTTCAAAAACTCACTGGCATTGTCAGATGAAGCAATGATTTGCTATCTCTGCTTTCTGATGAATCAGTCCTTTTGCTATTTAGCTACTTAGGCTCTGTAGGTATAAATTATAATGTTGGAATGCTCTTGCACATCAGGGGCCTTTTACATTGGACTCATTTTTGTATTGTTGAAAACAGCAACGTGAAACTGAAAGAAACAGAAATGAATATTAGTACTTTGGCATTTAATACAACAATTTCATTCAAGATTGCTGCTATTGGCCTACAATAAGAATTATTCCTGAAACACAAATATGAACTGTTTCTGCAGCTCATCAGGGCCCCCTACTGGTCTGGAGACCTGGGCAGATGCTCAACAGGCCTGTGCATTATTCTATCTTTGTCTCTATTGTCCAAGACACACAGATAAGTCTCCACTCCTAATGAAATGACGAAAATACTGTGGTTGGTGCAGAATGAAGATAAAACATCAGCCATCATAGCCCATATGCTGTGTGCTCAGTTGAAACAATCCTCATTGTCACATTTCTTCATATACAGCCTTGTTATGCTCAGAGTATTGACCCACAGAGAAAAGTCGTTCACACGCAATTGCGGCCATAGAATGGCCTGGGTAGGTTTAATAAATGAGTCATTCATGGACGGAGCTTGTGGGAAGGCTGTAGGGTGCATATTGTGAAATAATTTAATGTACTTGGTTACCTGGTTTCCTAGCCTTTAAGAAAAATTCACATGTGTTAAAAATCATTTATAAAACAAAAAAATTGAGAGTTACCCACTGACTTAAACTTAACATGGTAAAAACATGTGGCTTTCACTTTGAATGTGTGTAGCTGTTATGGGGACATAATCTTTTTTCCATTGCTGTCCCACATTTTTAAACTTTAAACTTTTAAACATTTTTCTTTATTTCTTTAATTCAGCCATTGCGTTTTGCTATGTCTTTGTCAGGTCTGTCCTCAAAAAATGGAAGAGATTCTTTCTTTCTTTCTTTTAATATGTTCCTTAAGTTTCATTTATAATGTTATTAAAGTTTAAAAGCAAAAATTCTTATCTTCAATCCTCGTTCTTGACTTCTGCCTGATTTTTTTCATTTTTAAGAGGCGTCCTGCTTCAGTCTTGTCAGTAAAATGGCCACTGCTGTGATTGGCTAACACAACTACAAGGGAACAAGTACCAACGCCCCCTCGCTATTCCTTGTAAGCATTTTAAAATGTCATATCCAGAGAAAGCATTATGAAATTGTTTACAGTTTGCGATATAGCTGCTGTCACATCCAATACAGTTGACCGCTTCATCTTTCAACAAAAGTTTCTTTGCAAACTCTCCATTACACTGGTTGTCCTTTACAAAACATTTTAAGATTAAATGCTCTAAACAAACATAAAAACCTCTGATGCGATCCGGGACACTATTAAAAAAAACCATACACTTTGTGATTCTGGGGTCTTTCTGAAGGCTGTTTAAACATGTTGTTTAAACCGGATCGGAATGCATCAATGCGAATATTGTTTTACTCTTCCATTTGTCCTGTTGTCAACAGAATGAAGCTTGGAGAATGTCAGAAACTGAACTGGCACTTGTACAGCCTACTGTGCTCAGTGTAGACAGCTTTTGATGAAACGCCATGCTCAAGTCCAGTGTAGACAGGCGTCAAGCCGTTATGTTGTCAAGCAGGTGTCAGTTAAGTGCCTGAATGTCAGTGGGCAGGGCCACTGTCAAGTTAAATACCTTATGTAGCTCTGCCCCTTTACAGCCCTATTGTAGTTGTCTTCTATTTTCCGTTTCTATTTCCACAGTGTGAATGTAAGGTCGTACGAATTTATGAAAGAACCACTCATTTTAAAATCTTCCCAGACTAGTGACATTTGTTATGACATCCACTTGGAACATAAAAATGCTCATGATAACTTTCAGTAGCTTGAGTAAATAAGTAACAATAAGTAAATCCACTTCACCAGGTAATTACTCTTCAACAGTGACGCTATAGAGCTACTGCAAAAACTGAAGCTCAAAGAAAGAATTCTAAAGATGACTGCGCACTTGGTTCTCTGATGCATATGGCATATATAATTTAACAAATGAAAATGAAGCTGTGAGGGATAGACTTACAATGGCACGCATTGTATAAATGTCCAAGATCAAGTAAATTTCACGACTCAACTCAAAACTTTTTTATGGAGTTTTTGTCAACTAAAAGTTTATTTTATTTTACATTGTTTTGTAAAGATGTTTCATTAGCTGAACAGTCCATATGTTGTTAAACAACAGTACAATCCATTGAACACACTGTAATTATGTCCCTGGCTTGATTGATATATAGGTGAATAAATAGATAAATTCAAACTTTCTAATCACCTTCCTAGTTATTTGCTTATGAAGTTACAAGATCATGTTGATTAACATGTTTTCCATGGATTTTCAGTGATGCTAAGTTTAGACAGAAAAAAAGGCATAACAAAACCAAGAAATCTGCATGCAATTTTTCTGGTTGCCATGACAACTTCTTAACTGGAAGAAAATATAAACTATGAATATGAAGGTGCAATTAAAGTGGTGACTGACCAAAGCGACTGGGTAGGTCTGACCCCGGTAGCTCAAATGTCAACTTATGCTCATGCTCTCAATCATTTTAAAGTGTCAACTCCATCTTTGAGGAGGACAAATAGCCATATTAACCACAGACTTCAAATATGCCTCAATTACTTCACATATTGATGACATTTCTCAGTCCTTATCACTGTATTTCACCAGTACCTTTTATGTACATGCTAATAATAACATTTCCTGAAGGTTCTGGTACACACAAATAGATAAGTTTCCGTTTCAAACATAACCGTTTAATGTTTTATGTATTAATATATTTTCACTAGAGAACTTATAAATAAATAAATAAAAATGAAATAAATAAAGGTAAAGAAAGCAGCATTTTTCTTCAAATAACAAATTCTTTGAGGTTGTAATGTATCGGAGTTATCAGTGATGCCTTCAGATGTTACTCTGTGATAAAAAATTAGGGCTATTATGTTGTCTAGCTGTATGCTCGGTTATCTTGTAATTTTTCCTCATTGAAATTCTGTGGAGAAAAGCTTTCTGTTGCCTCTTTTAATCAAAACCAAATAACCTCAGTCTACATGCACATCATAGACTCTTAAATGGACCAAAAACCCTTTAATAACGCTTCCAAAGAGAGGCAGGTGCATAATTTGAAGAAAAAAAAAATAGTGTTATTACGTTAAGTTCTTACCTGGTAATATTGTTCTCTCATATTGTCACTATGGCTTTGTGCAGCTGAAATATAGTTTTGGACAAAGTAGACTCATCTGTCTAGATTTTAACAGAAATAAGCACACGAGAATTCAATGTTTATATAACCCCAATCCCAGGACTCAATTGTGTAGGGGTCCGTTCTTCAAAGGTGGAATACTCAGTAAGCTGTATTTTATTGTTGACAATTTGACATGATCCAGGATTGTTAAGTTCTTCGAAGCTCATCCTGGAGTTGCTGTCATAACAACAGGTCCATTAACTGAAACCTGCTCAGGAGCAGGCTTATTTCACGTAAACGGGATTAGATTGTGCCATTTTAAGTGAAGATGATGCTGAACATCTGTCCCAGCCAATGCTATTCAAGAGCACCAAACCAGGAAAACAAATTAAATAATAATAATAATATTTTAAAAATAATTAAAATGTTCCGGAATCTATAATAAAAGACAAGGCCAATTTTACTCATTGAGATGTATTTGTGAAGGAATAATTATGTCATTATTCCACTCATACACACATTATGTACAGTTTGTCGGAGTCGTTGTCATTATTCCACTCATACACACATTATGTACAGTTTGTCGGAGTCGTAAAGTCGACTTACCTTTCAATCTTTAAAATGCTTTTATGTTGCATAATTACTTTAAAACACAGTCAGTTGTGTCTGTGTAAAACAACAAACTGCCAATTTATATGATTAATGATCTGTAATTGTATATACATTGTTGTAATTGATTGTGGCTGGAATTTTTACTTAAGTCTCAAAATCCAAAGAGATATTCTTTATAAAAGTTAAGACTCATCCACCCCCCAAACAAACAGCTCCAGAAACAACTTCTAACATGCCCCCACATCTCTACATCAATATGTGGGAAGATTTGCATAACCCCGCCCAGATGTTCACGCAAAGAAAGAAGGCGTACCTTTTATTCTCATTATAGTATTGTTGTTGCCGCCACTGCCATGTCATATCGATGCTGTGTGTTTCACTGTGAAAGCGAAACTTCAAAAAGCCTTCCAAAAGAGGGCGATATCCGCTCCGTTATGCCTGGAGCTGATCTGTGCTGGTCGCTGAGGAAATACATCAACTTGGCACTGTGGATCGCCAAATTGGCTTTCACCGTGGATGAAGTCCAGCCCGGGGTCGTCACATATGGTGACAAGCACAAGGTACACTCCTTCGTAGAATCCGCCTCAAGCCGCCCACCTCAAGCCGGCCGTGGCTCACTCTAGGCCTCCGGCCTCCGCTCACTCAAAGCCGGGGTGTGTGACGCTGTTTCGTTGAGAAAGCGAAACTACTTTGTTTGGGCTTCCAAAAGAAGACATGACTAGAAATCATGTTTATATCACGTTTATAATGGGTTTTATGTTTATGTCTCGTCACTCGGGCCGGACAAGGCATCACAATATGTTAAGAGGCGTAACATTTCTGTCACACACTTGAGGCATTCGGCTAATCACAACGCGCTGGATAGCTGGCCAATCTCAGCACACCTCGCTTTTCAGAGCGATGAGCTTTGTAAAAATCGCCGCATTTCAGAAGGCGGGGCATAGAGGAGAAACAATAATGTACAGTATGTGGAAAATAAGTTTTTTTTATACCTTAAACTGCATAAACTCATTTCATTACACCAAATACACAAAATAATGTTCTTTTTAGCAGCATCATATGACCCCTTTAAGATGGATCATATGGGGAAACTTTAATGCAGTCACATATTATAAATCTGCTTCAAAATTAAATTAATTGCTAATTACATTATCCTTGACATTGAAAAATGCAAAGCCTGTACAAATACTAGAAACAAAGAAAAATAATTTGGAATCACTTCAAAAAAGTTATACACTTTATTTATGTATTAGAACTTTGATCATTTCGCTCGCTAGGTGGTGTCCTTGGTCTTAAAGGGGTCATCGGATGCTACATGCACTTTTACAAGTTGTTTGAACTGAAATGTGTGCTGGCAGTGTGTGTACACAACCACCCTATAATGATAAAAATCCACCCATTGTTATTTTTTTTTAATCTACTAAAATCTTTATCCCTTTCTCAAATCGAGTTCTTTGTGACAGGGAATGCACCCCCGATCTACTTAAATGCATCTATCTTAGTGCAAATCATTCGTGATCCAGCTTCATCAACAGACGAAGTGAGTATAAAGTTTTTTAATTAATCTTTGCAAATCACCTTCCCTAATAATGTGCTAATTAGCAAGTTTCTCGATGAATGCAGCTAAAGTAAGCAGTCTCTCTGAGAGCAGCTCGGAAGTGAGGGGCGGGGTCAGCAGAGCTCATTAACATTTGAAGGAAAGTGCTACAAAACAGCTTGCTCTGAAAAGAGCTGTTTTTGACAGGGTAAAAAAGTTGTTTTTTACACTACCATTGAGAAATTTTAACCAAACTATGTTACAGACTTTTCATTAAGACCCTAAAGAATCATATCAACTTGTGGAAAATGGGCATCCGATGACCTCCTTTAAAATATGATGTCATTAAGTAGAACAAGGCAGGTACTAAGGGAGGACAGGTGGGGTAATTGAACCAATAATCATGTAAAAAGGTGGGCAGGGTTAGACAATACACATGAGACCACATGGCACACAGAAACAAACAAAACAAAAGCCATGTTCTCATACAAAATCAAAACACAAGGAAAAACACATGGCCAGCAAAACAATCATAAGCCATGTGCATGAACAAAACAAGACACGAACATGCAGCTAATGATAACACTAATAAGCCACATGTTCACACCAAACATGACAACATGAAAGCATGCAGACAGTGAAAAAAACAAGCTGTGTGCAACAACACAAGCCAATGAGAAAGCACGTGTCCGAACATGAACCGTGTGCTACAGTACACAGAACACCACAACACACGTGGACAGAAAAGCGTACGGCCCAAGCGAACTCTAGACCACAAAACAAGACAGAACATGGAGCATGAGTGTATGAACCCGGACACAAAACTAAACATGACATGAGAGCCGGGATCTGAACACCATGCTCCAACATGACACAAGGAAACAGGGCATGCATGAAAACAAGCCATGACAGGAGTGTCAGGGCTCTGTCACAAAACCATGAGTAAACTAGACTGAAGTGACAGAATCCTGGCAGACTATCTGAACAAATGGTTCCAATTTCATCATTTGCGGAATATCAGTATAATCAGTCAGTCCTAAAGACTGAAACTGAAAACCTATTTGTGTGCAGTGTGAACAAAGCCACGCTTCACCTACAGTCAATATTAGTGACTGCAGGGCTCCAGTACCTATAATTACAGCCATAGCTCTGAGCTGTGGACCAGAGAAAGGGTGTTTTTTAAAGGACATATTACAGGTTATTAACTATTTAATGTCTGTGAAGCATTGTAAATTAATATTGTAAAGACACATTCTATTCTCTTTTTATAAGCTATGAGACAAGTATGTACAATATTTTCTCTGGAAATCAGTGGTATGCCCGGAAGCAGTCCATATAGAGTGGGGGAACAATGACGTCAGAATCCAGAAGTCTAGTTCGCCGTGGGTTACTTCGAGATTTTCCTATGGGGTTTTATAATGGGGTTTTTCGATTTATGATAAAAGTATCATCAAGTTATGTTTACAACAAGCTTTATTTTACTCATAAATCGAAAAACCCCATTATAAAACCCCATAGGAAAATCTTGAAGGAACCCGCAGCGAATTACATGAGTAGTAGCATTAACTGTGAAACAAGTCTCTCTGAAAACACGGTATTATAGATGGATTAAAAAACTGATTTAATTATTTTTGAGCATTTTTAGCTTTTCATCAGATCACAAACCTCCTGCAGTACCTTCACGAACCTCCAGGGGTGTTCCAAGCCGAAAACCCTGCTTTAAATAACTTTATTATAAATTGTAAGTGCTAATAACTGGTTGACATTGTCATAAATGATCACCTTTTAGTCTTTGTAATGTGAGTTGTGATTAACTGGAACGTGTAAGAGATACTACAGTACATTTCACCTTTATGTAATTTGCAAAACGTTTGTAAGGAGACATGGATTTATATTAATTTAGAGGCTGTATTTATGCTGGAATTTTACAGAAAACTATAAAAAGAGTTAATAAAATAGTTGAAAGAACCTCTTAAGTTAATCTGTAGCAAGCCCTGGGGCCTCTCCAAAGCTCTGATTGAAAAATTGCATTACTGTTAAAGAGTTCTACTTAGACTTTCTATCATAATTGAAAAACTAAACTTTACACAGTCATGGACCAGGTGAATCATTATTCAGAGGACTAAAATCATAATGATTTATACATGGGCACCCAGAAATAAAACAAGACTATTACTCTCCAGCATTTGCTTGTTTCCTTTTAATTTTTCATTTTAATTCATCTCTTCAATAAAAGCTTTCAATTAGGATGCATTCCAAATGAACGTTTCTCTGCACTCCATCAAATGCTGGCAACTCTGTGATGTGCGATAACTCCCAACCTTTTAATTATGAGTGGTTTCAAGCGGTGACATTCCTGACAACTCCCAGCTGATGAAATGTCTGGAAACATTGCATGGTTATATTACAGGCTATTCCGCCAGCTGATGCGTGTTCCCACAACACACACACCTGGGGAGTGATATTACACTTCTCTTTTCCAGTTTAATAATATCAGTCTTCAGTTACAGTCACCTTTGTGCCACTGGTGTCTAAATGAAGACCTTGGCTTTGTTCTTCCGTCACTTTACTGTTGGTACCAATTAGACCAATGTGCTGAAGACAGCACATTTTTTGTTTGGAAGATTTACCAGTTTCCCCTGTAGACCAATAGATCTCTACTGCTTTTCTCTCTGATGACAGATGGTTATACACCTCCCAGAGTACTGACCAGTGTGTAAGTGTATGAGTGTGACTTTATTTATGTGCCACACACAGAGTTCAAAGTATGTGGCTCTGAGATACACATTGTGCTGAGGCCTCAACCTTAACAGCTGGTAAGGTGTAGCCCAAACTCAGATTCAAGTTGAAATCAGATTCAACTCATTCTGTATGGTTTATTAGCGCTTTGAAAAATGGGGACATGGGTTATGTCCTCATAATTCACCCTCTCCTTGTAATACTTGTGTCATACCCATGTCATTATACAAAGTTGTGTCCTGATATGTCACAAAAACACGCACACGCACACACACACACACACACACACACACACACACACACACACAAATGTAGTTAAATCTAACTTTATTACAGTGATTTTCACTGTAATTGACAATGTTGGATAAATTGTCCAATTGAAATTATTATAATTTTTTTTTACAAAGTAGTAAAAGGTGACCAACTGGAGTGAATTCCTATGTTAGCCCCACCCATCTAGACCGGAGATGAGTGAGTGAGTTTGTCGTCCTGCAGAGAATATTCTAGACTTGAAAAAAAGAAAAGAAAAAAGTTTGGTTAAATAACATTTTAGCCTAACACTGTAGTTTAGAGATTTGTTTTTGGAAAGATTTATGGCTGATAACTTGCAGTCTTGCTAAATTAGGCAAGATTAGAAAGAATGATAAGGAGATCCTACCTGATTTCCGATGCATAGATAGAGAGGTCTTCAAACTATTCAAGGATTTGAAAGACATACATATTACTTAATCCATGTAAATGTGGAATTGGTAAGTTTTTCCAATTTATTGTTATTTAAAGGGGTCATATGACGTTGCTAAAAAGAACATTATTTTGTATTTGGTGTAATGCAATGTGTTTATGTGGTTTAAGGTTATTGATGTACATTATTGTTGCTCCTCTATGCACTGCCTTTCTGAAATGGTTTGATTTTTACAAAGCTCATCATTCTGAAAAGCGAGGTATACGCTGATTGGCCAGCTATCCAGTGCGTTGTGATTGGCTGAATGCCTCAAAAGTGTGACGGAAATGTTACACCCCTTACCATACTATGATGCTGTCTCCCGGCACGACCAGACAAAACTAATAAAACCCATAACAAACGAGGGATTTGTAGCATCCAGTATGGTCATAATTACTTTTTACATAATTTTACATAATTACTTGCGCACTGCTCCGAGTGTGTGTTCATGGTGTGTGTGTGTTCACTGCTTTGTGTGTGCACTTTGGATGGGTTAATTGCAGAGCACGAATTCTGAGTATGGGTCACCATACTTGCCTGTATGTCACGTCACTTATACTGTCTTTTTACGCATTGCATATCATGTCGCATAAACATAAAACCATGTCTGCATTTGTGATCGGAGAAATGACAAACAACAAGCGCTACTCTACACTGCTCAAAACTCTCGTTTGAATCGTCAGTGGCAAATTCTACTTTCAGGCTGTGATTTAGAAGCGACAGACTGTCCTTGCAAAGTTGTAATTGCTCCAATTTATAGAAACAGCCTTTGTGCACAGCACAAGCATTGTAGGCTACTGGCTCAGGAAACAGTCCTTGTCCACTGTAAAATGCGCTGCACACATCCGAATATTTGGGTTGAACTGTTCTGGAACAGTGTTGTAAATACAACTTAACCACTGATTTCTAGCTGTGTCCTCTTTTGGAAGACCAAACAAAGTAGTTTCACTTTCACAACAAAACACACAGCGTCTCCACAACATGGCGGTGGCACCAACAGTGAGAATAAAGTTACGCATTCTATATAAACATAAGTCAATGTTTCTTACAAGTGTGTGTGTGTCTGCCTCTGCCCTTAGACACTTAAATTTCCTAGTCGTCTAAAGGCCCATAATTAAATGTATTGATATTAACAACAATTGTTTAGTTCTTTCAAATTTATGATTTAATAGTGACAGCCAGGTGTTACAAAAGACATATAGGAAGAGTACATGAAGTGAAGGTGCAGAAGAGGTGTTGTTTCATGTATGGCAACAGAAACCCTTTTCTTTTCTCGCATTTCGGCCCAATAAAACAGACCTGTATGTGAGGAAATCTTTGCATCAGTTCAAAACCCACATTATTTCCCATGGGAGGTCTAAGCACAGATTGTACATCCTGAAAGGCAGTCACAGATGCCATGAAGGTGGTTGCTATTCTCATTTTACCTACTGCTAACCTCTAGAGTGGTTATGTGTGAGTCTGGTATTGTAAAAGCAATGGTGGAAATAAAAGAAATGTCCTGAAGCAATGAAAGCCAAGCACTAGCCATTCTGCACCTGAATATGCATTATAAATCATATAATTGTTGAATTCCTGCTGGAAAAGAATGTTCATGAATTTATTGCGTTGCGTTATGCTTTGTGATGTTTTCCTCTGAGGATTTAATTAAATGTACACTTGTAGTGTGCTTCAAATTATTAACGTACATGAATTTTCTAATTTTTTATGTACTGTACATGCAGATGAATACAGTAATATTAATGAAATAAATTGCTACTGAAAAAGAATACTCTCATTTTATAAGTACATCTTTATAAGTAATTTTATAATTAATTCTCTTTGAAATATGGTTAGTACTGGCGAATGTACTGACAGGCATTTAAGGTTAACTAAAATATTCTTTAAATACACAATATTTAATAAATTTCTATTGACACTTCTATGTCATATATTTACATATATTTGTAATTACAAGTGTGTAATGATAAAGTTTACATTTTTAAGCTGTTCTTATTAGAGTTTACCTATGTTTGGATTATGATTAGGGTTTCAACAGTATCTCACGACCAATTCGTATACGTATTGAATGAGCTGCCTAATTTGTACGAATTTGTATGACCTAACTCGTACGATTTTATACGATTTGTCTAAATCCCAGTGTCAGGTAGGTTTAGGGGCGGAGTTAGGTATAGGTTATTCGTACAAATTCATTTGTGCAACTCGTAAAATATGTGAATATGAATTTTGTATGAGTGTGGTCGTACGAATTCATACGAATTAGCCACCTCATAAAATATGTATGAATTGCCATGAGATCGGGCTGGGGTTTTGGAATACACTTTATTTTAAGGTGTCCTTGTTACAGTGTAATTATACATATACAGTAAGCACTGAATAATATTAACTAACTGCATATACTTATATGGTTAGGGTTAGTATTTGGGTTTGGCTTAGGGTTACTTGCATGCAATTATGCATAATTAATTGTTATTATAATAGTAAGAACATGTAATGTGTAACATGGACACCTTAAAATAAAGTTTTACCCGGTTTTGTTTAGGGTTAGTTGCATGTAATTTGACATAATTTACTATTATTACTATAATAAAGTACATGTAACAAGTGTAACAGTGACACTGTAAAATAAAGTGTTACCAATTTAATATATTTAAAATACATTAACGCAACTTTAAATATGTTAACATAACTTTGTAATATCAAATAACACACTGCAGTAAAAATATTATTAAAACATGATTTAAATGTGCTTTAAAATAAAAATAATTTTTAATTTGGCATTATTACAAAAGTTTACTTTTTAAAAGCATGCTTAAGCACGTTAAGAAACATCATGAAAGTGTCATGAAAGTGTACCCTCTGTAAATAGGTTTTTATTTAATATTATATTATCTGCAAGTACAGTTTTTGAAAAAATTAAAATTTCTTTCCAAATACATGTTGTCTTATTGTAAACAATTCATCAGTGAACATTTAAACAAATAAATAAATAAACAAAATGTCTATCTTTACAATCTTTCAGTTAAAATATTTTAGGCTTCGGCTCTGTAACAAAAGAGTGTGCTGTGTGCCTTGTGCACTGAGTATAAAATAAAACAGCAGTTTTGAAAAGGAACTTTTTTTGAATCACCCCTCATTTCCATTTCTTTTGTCTGTTGATTATTGATAACAAACAGCAATAGTCTTTATAAATTTAAAATTAAATTAACTAAATGTATAAATTAGCAGCTGACTAAACAGCTCAGTAGGCTCATTAGACAACTATTGTTTGGACAGAGCATTAAAATACAAAGTACACTGTCAAATAAAAAAAATACACAACACCAAGTTTATGCATTGTTTTTTCTTTAGTACTTACATATAAGGAGGGAAATACAACAGTTGCTTTTTAGGGAGGATACAGGATGTTGTAACAGTGCTCTGTACATTAAGGGTGTGGCAGCACATGGCTGACAGTACCGTGCTTCAGCAGTTCAGAGAGTACAGCTCAAATCTACACCACAACACAGCATGTGGTCAAGGCAAAGGCCTAGTAGCAGCTCCACTTGAAAAAGAAAAATGTAAGTGCAGATATTGCAACTGCTGTTTCATTTTAAATACTGTAGTTGAAAGTAGAAAACAATAAGAAACCAAAAATGTCCTGATGGTAATATTAAGGAAAATAACTTTACAAAACGGAAAAGTGTATGAGCTGCTACCAGAGACTTGCTAGTAGTCACATAGAGTCTTATGTACCCCATCAGAAGACCTTAATAACATATTGGAAATGGTTCACTTTGATCATCAAGGTACAGTTGAAAAGTTTACATTCAGTTCTGAGCCTCCATAAAGTTAAAATGTGGGTCAAACTACACCTTTGACCAACACTCCAACTGTTTAGCAAAACCTAATACCTTGACGAGTTACATCATCAATTAACATTTCATCACATGAGGGTTTACTCATCAGAATCCTTTGAGAAAGAGGTTAAGGGGGCTACAAATCATAGGAGAAAGGTGGAGAGGTGTCAGTAATAAATTCTCTGTGACTATAATCTGGAGTGCAAAGGAACCCTGATTGAATTAGGGGCGAGTTTGAAAAAATAAATAAAATAAAATAAAAAAAATGTTATAATAATAATAATAGAATAAACATGTTATAATAGGTGTTCCTTCCTGGTTACAGGAAAATGACTAATAAGACTATTAAAACAAAGTCATACATAAATCCTGCATGTGACAAATACAGCACAGTGGGGAAATAAACATTTAATACAGTGTGTGAATTTAGTCGTCCTGAAGAAACTGAGGGTACTGTAACCCTGAAACTAACCTGTGATGGGTCAACAGCAATACAGATATCATTTTTTTTTTTTTTTTTTTTTTGGTGCACCACCCCAAAAAAGCTTCCAGACCCGTTACCAGCTTACCACTTTCTAAACTACTAAATGTTTAAAGTTTCAGGCTTGATCTACTGTGTTACCACATTTTGTGGTGTTTTCTTTAACAAAGCTCTAGCAAGCTTCAAAGTTAAAAAGAAATAAACAAATCTCAAAACCTGCAGTTTACATTGTGGCAGATGTTACAACTAGTTTTGAGATATTTCTTGGTATATTAACGAATGTAACCATGGTGCTATAGCACTATCCGGGGCAGATCTATTTAAACACAACAATCAGTCCCTCCAGTGTGTTTGCATAGCATTTTATCCTTACCAGAGATCTTAACTCTATTACCGTCTGGCTGAGAATTCACGGTGAGATACAGAAAAAGAGAAAGAGAAAAGAGAGCCTCACTGAAAGTCAAGTAACTGCCTGCCGAGTCCCTATATGGCATCTGCCTCCCCTATTCCTCAGGCTAACTGAGTAATCAAGAGTTCAGCTTCTGCAGTCGTTATGTACTGAACATGGTATGTACACAGAAGGGAGGGTCTGGCACATGCATGTAATGCACTGTAACATGATATGTCTTTTATTATCATTTATGTATGATTAGATAATTCTCACAATACAAACATAAAAAAAAAAAAAGCGCTAATTGTGCCGGCAAGTCTCCATTCATGCAGAGGAATGTTGGAGAAGATATCTAACTCCACAATGTACAAGCTCCTGCCTTTCCTGTGCCGACACACATTTAATTGAGATACAGACATCTGCAAAGTTGCTCCTGCATTGCCTCTTACCAATGTGAACAAATGTGGTGTCAGCACAGAACACGGTTGTGACTACTGAGATCCGTTTAATAAGACATTAAACTTAACCAAGACAGTGAGAGAAGCAAAGGTGGCATCCAGATTGAGAATGAGTATGAAATACCAAAGACAGATGAAAAACTAATTCAGCAACCAAGGCATGTGTTGAACCAAGATAACACTGAAAAGAGGGGCAGGGGATAAAACCATTCAACATTTCCAACACTGACAAAGAATCCATGGCATGTTCTCACGAACGTCCCTGACAGTTTCTGTGGCTAAGTGTCAGGTTTATCAACAATGGCATGAAAATGATCCATCTCAAACACAAATCTGGGACAAAAGTAGAATCTGCACTTCAAAGGCCTCTTTGCTGGAGAAGAATCTGTTAAATTAACAGAAAAGAAAAAAAAAAAAGAAAAGAGAATAAGAAGAATGGACACAGTGCCAAGACTCCAGGCATTCCTCTGAGAAAGATCCAATCCACAGTAGGGTGACCCACACATGATTGAGTACTTCAGGAATCCATTTTGATATCAGTGTTCACAACTGAAGTTCTATGTTTCTTTAAAAGATTGTACAGTCACCCTTCTACTGAGCAGAAATCATACATACCGCTACAGCCATTTTTGCTAGAATCCCTTAGACTTGTCTTTGGCTTCCCTGGCAGCGTCAAGAATATTTTTAGTTAAGTGTCAATGTGTAAGGGAAACAGCACTGTGCAGAAAACCCCAACAAAACTGGACACTAGGCCTTGGTTGTTTTTCTCGTGAAAAGTACCTCCTCTAGAGTGAAAATTAAGAGAGAAAAATAGAAAGTAACGTCTTTAGAAAGCACATAGCCCGATCAGACTATTTCCTTTATCCTGCGCATGTAGTCATGCAGTTCCTCTGGGTCCTGAAAGCCCATGTCTTGGCATACCCACTGAATGTCCTCTTCGTTGGCAATGGGGATGGAGTTGTAGGGTAAATCTTCTGTGGGAAGGGTAAAGGTGGTAAACTTGACACGCTTGCGTTTGGAGGTCGGAGAGCTGGCATCTTCTCCGTGGTCTTTGGTGGAACCCCCGGAGCTGCCATCTCCTCGGCTGTGGACTTGGCTTTGTACGCTTGTCTGAGAGCTGCCGCTGCTGTGGTGGTCCCCATGACAGCAAGTCTGTACCCCCTCCAAGGTGTTGCTGGGGCTTTCCACCGTCTGAGGCGAGAGATCACTCTGAGTGCGCAGGGGTTCCCCGTTACCCAAGAACACCCAGTGGTGGGAATGGTCCATGTTGGCTTGGCCTTCAGGAGGTATGCGCTTATGGCGATACTTCAACACAAATACAATACAGTTTATAAGAAAAACCATTATGGCGAGACAAAACACTCCAAGAAGAGCATACATGCCGATCTCCAGGTCAGTTATGCTACGGGGACTGTGCACAAACTCGTCGTCCTCCTCGTCTTCTTCTGTTGGTTCCTCTGGATTGCTTATTGTAGGAAAGTTGGAGTAATCAATGGGCACACTTGCGGGCTGCTCGTTAGATGGCTCATACCCTCCACCACCTACGTTGGAATCAATAGCGGGCCTTCTCGTGTTGGCAGGCATTCGAGTGTCTATTTCAGTTTCTGTATCTACTTCCTCCTCAGAGTCTTCATCCAGTCCAAAGCGGACTTTGACGAACACAGGAGATGAAGCAATGACACTCTTGCGTTTAGTCTTCTGGCAGGTTTCGCAGATGGTCATCTCCACATGCACTACCTCTCCTGAGCCCTCACCTTCAGCCACGATGACTGGCCACCGTTGCTGGGGTTGTTGAGCCACCGTAACCACCTTATCGTCTGCTGTGGTGGCATTGAGGTTGTAGTCTTTAGGGTCGTACATACTCAGGGGGGCGGCGGTATTGTCACTGTAGTAAACCCAGATGGACAAACTGGCCTCCTACAAACACAAAATGAAAGAAATTGTGAGCCTGAACTCAACCCTTACACATCCTATAACAGTTCATTTTTAAAATCATATATGCCAGTTTATTGGCTCATTTTAAGTCTGAGTGACTGTCGGGCACCTCCAAAAGTTAGTTTTGAACTGGTTCATTCCAGTATGTGGCATCCAGTATCGGGATATAATGTTGGAAATAATGTTCATTCTTGCACAGACTGAATGTTTAGCTTCATAAGGCCTCAATATATTGTCAGAAACCACAGGTAATAATTTTAGTAATGAATATATTTTTTGTAAGAAAAGGTAATAATTTTGCATAATTTATGACATTAGAATTTTATGACATTATGCGTTGTCAACTTGTTTCTACTGAAGAAAAAAGTCACCACATCTTAGATGCTAAATGGGATATCAAATTTAAAATTCCGGGTAAACTACTCTCTTTCAGAGTACATGAGTAACACTTTGCGTTAGTCATAGCAGTGCTGTTGATGAATGCTTTTGGCTGCAGTGGTGTATATAAGTACTTTTTAAACAAAATAGAATTTTTGTATGCGTTGTCCAACTTGGATACTTTACAACATCAAGCTGGCGTTAGCATTACTTTTTCAAATGCTGTAAGTGTTGCCATCTTATGCGTTGTCAACTTGCTTGGGATACTTAATGCAACATCAGAGCTTGCGTTATTTTAGAATCTCTTAAATATTCATTATCCTGTGTTTACTGGTCCATACAAGATAACTGTCTTGAGCAAGCAACATGTAGCTGACATCAGAAGGGCTTGCATGTTTTTGACCATTAGAAACACAGGCTGAGGAGAACTGGAACTGGCACAATGCTTTCGTTCTTGTCACCTCATAACAAGCCTAAGCTTGCCTTCCTGCTTTGCTCTCTGCAAAAGGAACAGCACAACACCTTACTTATGTTGGCAGGCAGACAAAATGAAACCACTCTGCCAGAGTGCTTTTAGTCAGAAATGAAGTGTTTATCTACCTCCAGTCAGCAATAACCTGTTGTGAATCTGTAAAAAAAAAAAAAAAACTCTTCTGTCGCGTCACTAACTTCAAGGTTGTTCTGACATTCAGGCTCAGGCTCTGTCAACGCTGCTTGTCAAGATGAAGAGAGTCTTTGATATGCATGATCTGAATAATACATTGCAGACGACATGTTGTCCTTGTGGACCTTTCGAGATCACTCTAGCCACTAAATAAAATGGTATCAATCACAAATGGCCTTTGATTCTTGAAGATTTAGTCTTTGGGAGATGGCACTATAACTTTTATATGGATGCCATTAGATTTCTAACTGTTAAAAGTGTTTGAGATCTATCTTGAAGGTAATTTTGGATGCACTGTACATAACAAACTACAGAAGTGAAATGTTCAAGCATCCAAGACACTTGGAACTTTGAAACAGAATAATCGCTTACACCAGCATTCAACAAAATCAATTATTTAAGGTTTCCGGTGAAACAAAGGAAAGGTGCATCTAAAATGTAAAAGAAAGAGCAAGAAAATCAGTAACACTTAAGAAGCTTGTTTACATTAGTTTATGTAATCATGAACTAACAATACTTTGACAGCATTTATTAATACAGGTGAATGTTATTTTTTTTCAGATTCTGATAAAATTACATTAGTTTGAATAAATTAACATTATTTAATGTATTGTCAACAAACTTGAATTAACAGCTAATGGTATATTTATTACCTCCATGAAAAAAACTGCAACATTTTTTAATCTAGGTTAATTTCAATTTACGCCTGCCATTAAAAATGTATATATAGAAATTATAATGAACTTTCGATTAATTATTAAATTCTATTAATACATTTGAACAAAGACTAACAAATGCTGTTGTTGCTCTTCAACGTTCATGAAACCTAATGCATTAATACCAACAAATTGAACATTATTGTAAAGTGTAAAGTGGAATGATAACAAAGTGACTGTTATTTTGTGACTGCAGAGGTGAAGTAGGTAAGTGCACTGAAGGACTGAAATGATGTAGAGGCAGCAGTGGAGGAAGAGGAGGGTCATCAGTGATGTTTATAGCACAGTCTCCACAAGCACTTAGGCTGATACATTACGCTAATTAAAATCAAAGGTTGTGAAGCAGAAAGCAGGGGAGAACTGCTGGATTTTAATGTGTGAATTGAAAGCAGGCACCCTCGTCTGATGTTGGATGTTGGTCATAGGCTAAGTACAGAGCAGGGAAAAAAGGCCCAGAGCTCTCGCGGCAGGGCTCTGTGACCTGCCCAAGACATTGTATAAATTACCACGGCAGCATACGAGTTCCTCGCAGGAAAATACGAGCAAATGAGCGAAGTGGAGGTGTCTTATTAAGCAAGACGCCTGCTTATTTGGTGTGCTGATATTAAAGGAGATTTGAATATGTCTGAATACCAAACAAGCCTTTATTAAAGCAGTAAGGGCCAGCTGGAAGACTGAACTGAGGCTATTTTGCCAATAGTCTGTGACCTTCATGAAAGACTCGGATCATCAATATGAGGCTAAGTTCAGTCAGAGTTAACTCTTCGGGAGCAGAATGATCCTGAGCAATAAGGAGGAATTTCACATAAATGTCACTTGCATAATTAGTGGAAGGGGTCAAAGGTTAGAGGTTTTCTCTGGCTATGGTGATGAATGATACTGTCATATTTAGACAATTATGTGAAGATACAAGTTTGTATGTTGTGTAGCCTATAAATTAAGCATAGCTTCTTTAGTCCAAGCCAAAACAAGTGTGAACATTCCTAGGCTTTCGAATCAGAATCTGTGACTTGACATTGTACATCCAGTTGGTCTTCATTCATGATGATACCATGAAAATTCAGCTTAAGTGAGTTAGTGAACTAGCTGGTCTACTAGCAAATGGGGGCCAGGGTGAGCTGGTAGACCATCTTGGTCAAGTTCATTAAATAAATGTCTTTAGACCAGTGTTATTTTAGTATCACTGATATACTTTTAAATTTTTTTGTTAATATTTTAAATTAATATTATTTTCAAAGTTTTTGTTTTCACTGTAATTTTAGTTAAAGTTTTAGTAATTTTGTTTTGTTGTGTCTTAATATTAATATCTACGATAATAAATCTGCCTTGGACCAGAAACAAACCTAATGCGCTATAAAAAGTTCTAAAAATTGGCTTGAACGCCTTACAGAGTCTTCAGTCTGGTTTAACACACATTCATAACTTAAGACTGTCAAAAAAAGTTTTGATTGAAGAATATACCAGAGGATTTAACAAAATACCATCAAGAAATCATGATGAAAGGACATTTATTGTAGAAGATATGAAAAACAATGAAGCAATCAACTATACCTGCTTAAGAATGGAGAGAGTCTGCAGACCAGTTGCCTTGGCAACCATAGTATGGCTGTTGCCAGGGCTTGGTTGAAGATTAAGTGCCAGTCCCGAGATGGCATGAACACGTAACTCCACTATAGACACTTTCTCGTCTACCACAGAGAACTGTGTTTCACCCAGTACCGCGTCCACTGCCAGCGGGGATTCAACCTGAAAGCAACAAAACATGATGCATTTTTACAGTATGAACGACATTTTAAATGGAAGAAAATACAGGGAGGAGTGAAGATACAATGCCTGTCAAACAGAATTGTTTAGTGGATAATCCCACATATTCAGGATTCAGCCCACTGAGTAAAGGAAGAATGGGAAAATACACCTTTTCTCCAGAGGACGGCCAGCACTCGGCCTCCACATAAATCTTCAATCTGACAGTTCAAACCCATTATGTCACATTTTCTTCACCTCCCACCACCGTTAAAGGTCACCAGGGACTTACCAAGTGAAAAGTCAAGTGGGGAGGCACGACTAGGAGGGTCAGAGATTCTCATTTTTTTCCTGTGTATCTTTGCTGAACCATGAGACCCTGGCATTCCCAAGAGCCACAAAGCGCCAAGTTAGATAAAACCAGCCACAATATAGGGATGGTTTTTCACTTTTCACAATTTAGGAAGATTAACTTGAACTCGCATATTGCAAGACAAGAACAAGTCAGCCTACATGGAGTGTTTTTGCCTCAAGTAAGACATAATCAGAGGGAGAAGAACATTGAGCTTGGATGAATTTTAAAACAGACAGAACCATTGCCAGTAGCTGACTCTTCAGTCTCTCCATAACAAACAGAAGTTTAAAGAAATATGACTAGTAAAGAACACTAAAAGATGTTGACAGAAACGGAAGTTGTTCTTGCTTTGTCACCATCCATAAATGTCAAAATGGTTTTTGTGTACAGAGTTAATTATCTTTTCTTTTCAATTACAGCTATTCCAAAACAAAGAACAATTATATCACCTTCATGCACTTGGCTTAATCACAGCAGAGCTGGTTACACTTAACCACATAAGAGGAAGCAAGATAATTTTTTATTATCAATTTAGCCTAATAAAGTCCATAATGACTTTTAATGGTATTCAAAAATCTCCAAGCTCTGCAGCAAAAATTTTCATCCAACCTACTATTACTTCCCTCTTCAAAATTACCCATCTCCAGTAGTTTTATGTACTAGTCATGCTGTTGATTATACTTTGTCTATGAAGTGGCCATTCTCGGATATCTTTTGGCATAAAAATCCGATCTAGCCATTTTTCAATTTTCTCTCACTGAAGCACACAGTGCTCTCCTAGCGTGTGGTGGGCACCAGGGAGCTGAACCCAGGCTTTTCTCAATCTAGCCTAGACTTGCAATCCATATGTCCCAGATGCACATTGTTTGTGTCCTAATGCACTGTTTTGGAGCAGGCTGTTACAGTTCATTGACCATCCAGTCCTATACAATCCCATCTCCTTTCCTCCGGATGGAGGAAAGGTTGGGGGGAAACCAGATGAATGTATAATTGAACTGAACTGTTTTGTTCCTGCATTTTTTATTTCCTGCATTCAAGGCAAGCTTCAAAGATACAGCGCGTCTGAAACAGAAAAAAGGAATGACAGATAGAAAAGGGGGAATTAAAAACAAATTCTTGCCAGAATGGCTCATTTGTTTGGTATCCAGGCGGTTGCAATTAGTTTTATTACATTTGCTGATATACCAGCTTTTGATGTTTGCATTAACCAGAGCTTTGGATGCTTGAATACAGTGTGTTCAAGGGCTAAAAAGGGTCTGCCTATTCCCCGAAAAACCTAATTACTGTACTTGGTGGACCTGGCAAGCCAATTAAGTTGTAGGAAACACATAAACTCAGGCCTGCAAGGTTGGCATTGTACTCTTAATGCTTTTCTAGATGGATTCACAAGACCATTACTGCTCAGTCGATCCCAAGAACAGGTCAACAATAGTTTCTGCTGTTCTTATGATCCTCAAAACAACGTGTTGCGAGAGATGTTCAAAGTTTAAAGGTTGTGCGTCTTTGTGCTTAGGTCATAGTGACAGGTGGATGATGAGCGCTATGGCAGATGAAGATCAAAGACCCACCAAATAAGCTGAAAAGCCCTGGTGTGAGTTATAAACAATATTATTAATACCTTTCCTTTCCTTTTTTTGTAAGGGTGAAATGATGCTCTGTGCTCAGTTTAGTTTATTTTCAGCTCACATTCAACAAAAACATTCCAATTCTACATGGGCCATTAATTATTAATGACCTTTGCAGTTTTCCCTAGTTTAATTAGCAAACCTTTTCTTTTATGCTCAGATTTCTTTATGGAGAAAAACAGACACTTTCTGAAGCAAAACAAAAAGACAACACTGTGAAGAGGTCAGATCAAGCTGTCAAGAACAATCAAATCTCCCTCTGTTTGGACACAATGAACTGATTGTGTACTACTTCAATGGAGAGAAAACTTCACTTTCAAGAATGATTCCCCCAATTTAACACCATTGAAGTTTTTTACCACACAGATAATTCTCTTCCCAATCATCCCAGTTTCTGAATTGCCTACTGAGACTAAATATGCATGTGAATAGCTTTCTAAAAGGGCATTAAAAGATAAAGACAGCAGCAGAGCTAACTTAGGTAAATTCAATTGTGAGAACTTTTAATAGAAGCCCTTATTGATTTTATCTATTTTAGCTAAATTTATATTCTTAGCATTCTGTCTGTTTGAAAACAATTAGCTAATTATGTTGACACCGGATTAAAAGCAACTGTAGTCACGAAATAACAGAGAAAGGATGAGATGACAAAAAAAATATAAGCCTTCAACCCATTTGCTGGTCCAGCATAGCAATTCAACAGGCCCCTTTTTCAAAACAAAACAAACAAAAAAAGAAAGAAAAAGTACAAAATAATAATACAAAAGCCCTGTTCTAGGGTCTAAAACATAACATCAGAGGAGTCATAGAACATAAAGTTTGTACTTGAATACCTAAGACAGTAAATTGGATTAAATAAATGTGCCTAAAACACTTTGAATTATGTTTTGACAAGTATAAAATCATGATTAAGGACCAATGTCCAGTAATATTGGATGAAGAGAATGTAATACAGCAGAATTAAACTGTTGGTTATATAGTTGCATTGTTATACGGTATTGAGAGCTCATCAAAACACAAACCAAAACACCCCCCCCCCACACCCAATAAATCCATCAATCTTGTATCAACACAATCTATATATATTTGCATTCTACCTTCAGAGTGGATGATCCAATCTCGTTGGCCACTAGCACCGTCCTGTCCACCACTTCAGCCACCCTGGCGTCCACCACCTTCAGAGAGTCTTGCACCAGCTCTGTCACATCCACTTGCCAGTCAGGACCCAGCATAGTGATCATCTGGTTTGTGCCTTCAGAAGAGGTTGTGTGGAACTGGGTCAGAACCTTAACCTGTGCTCTCTGGTACTGCAACGTACATCCCCGGCTCACTTTACGGTCATCATCATCATCGTCATCGCTGTCTCTGGCCGTTCTGAGGAGATGAGCGAGAGGTCACTATGATTTACTATAAATTAGAAACTCACACTAGAATTTATGTTCCAGTAACTCTCATTCATAAGAATGATAATGTGGAAGAGCAGGTACACCTGCATGTGAAAAGAATTGCTGTCTCTCATAGTAATTTGTTTTCATAGTAATTCAAACTACCCTCTTTAATTAGCCAAAACAACAAAACAAAACAAAATCTTAACAAAACACACAAAAACACCAAACAAAATAAATAAATCAAAACATGACACACTGAAACAAAAACAACCCCCCACCCCAAACACAAAGTTTCTAAGCAAGCTATAAATTAACTTTTGAATATTGGTGTACATTTTCTACAGATCTATAGCAACAGTTATTCATCCAATGATGTTCAAATAATGCACAAGTGCATATATAAGTCATATATATCCAGTCACATTGCACAGATCAGCGAACTTTCTGTTTAGTGGATGATGCCATAATGTGTACTCTCCCGGTTTCCAAGATTGCAATTGCGTTTAAAATACTGACATTACCTAATTAATTTGTATTTTACAAGTGCATTAGGTGTTAAAATAATTGGCAGCGCGTGCAAATAAACAACACTCCATTTCTTTGTGAATTCCCCCACAAAGTTTGTTAGAACTACCAGCATCAAAATTTCCATTATCTGGAGACTTGTTTAAGGAAAGGTTTTGCATCAGTGACTCTTGCATGGCTCATACATAACATCACAATCAATATATATAATCTGCTCCCTCACCAGTAAGTGAGAGGAAGCAGGATAAGGGCTGACTGGATCTTGAAAGCTGAATGCCACTTCAACCATTCCACACACATAACTAATTAATCAGATAACTGGAGACGTAGAGACAGCTGTCTGCCTGTGACTGACAAAGCATGTCCTCCCCATCGATTAGCCTAAATTGAGCTGAATGTAAAGCATTGTGTTACCATGTAAGGAGACACACTGCTACTTCTCAGCAACAAAACAAGATTGACAGGCACACAAACGCAGTAGAAGTAGAAGACTTATGAAAGTAGAAAGCAACTGTTGATCACCACTTTGCTCTCTTCTGAGTTAAACACAGGCTCCTGTTGCCATGGAGGTGAAAAACAAGAGGCTCTTGCATCAGTTGAAGAGGGCTGAACCTGGCAGACCGAAGCTCTCTGTGTTCTTGAGGACAGTTGTACTCTCTTTTCTCCTCATACAGGTTAATATGAGTTTCAGAGCAGAAGAACACACCTCAAGAGTGGAGCTTTGCTTGAACTCATTAGGATGTCATTAGATCTAGAGATTTCATGCACGGGAACCCGGTCATCCCATAACAATCAGCGTCCAGTTTTGCAGTCACATCATTATTTCACCAGTTTAGTGAGCTACATCGATCAATCTGTGTGGAAGCCCAATGCGAGAAACCTGCCCACTGACACGTCTCACATTTGGGCAGTGTAGTGGAATGAAATGGACAGAGCAGAGGAGTCAAGAAAGGAAATAAGAATAAGCTATTTTTCAAACAGGCAGTGGATTCTGTGGTCTATTCACATCTGGTTAGTTGTTTCATCATAATCAAATGTATGAAAATATGTTAAAAAAAAAAAAAAAAAAAAAAAGAAACACACACACACACACACAAAAAAAAAAAAAGAAACACACGCACACACATACACGCACGCACGCACACACACATATATATTTTCTTTATATATATAGATACACTGCCGGTCAAAAGTTTGAGATCAGAACGATTTTTAATGTTTTTTACAGGAGTTTCTTATGCTCAACAAGGCTGCATTTATTTGATCAAAAATACTGGAAAAAGTTTAATATTGAGAAATATTTATTATGATGTAAAATAATGTGTTTCTATTTTAATATACATTAAAATCTAATTTATTCCTGTGATGCAAAGCTGAATTTTCAGCACCATTACTCCAGTCTTCAGTGTCACATGATTATTAATCAGTGCTGGAAACTGTTGTGCTGCTTAATATTTATTTGGAACCTGTGATACCTTTTTTCAGAATTCTTTGATGAATTAAAAGATAAAAAGAAGAGCATTTATTTAAAATATAAATATTTTCTAACAATATACACTACAGTTCAAAAGTTTGGGGTTAGTACATTTTTATTCTTTATTTTTTTGAAAAAATTAAAACTTTTATTCAACAAGCATGTGTTAAATTGATAAGAAGTGATAAAGATTTATATTGTAAGAAAAGATTTATATTTTGAATAAATGCTGTTCTTTTTAACTTTTTATTCATCAAAGAATCCTGAAAGAAGTATTGCCGTTTCCAAAAAAATATTTGGCAGTACAACTGTTGCCAACATTGATAATTCTAATAATAAATCAGTATATTAGAATGATATCTTAATGATTGTGTGACACTTAATACTGGAGTAATGGGTGATGGAAAATCAGCTTTGGATCAAAGAAATAAATTATAATTTAAAGGATATTAAAATAGAAACCATTATTTTATATTGTAATAACATTTTGCAAGATTACTAGGTTTTTTTTTTTTTCGTATTTATTTTTAAGTTTAGCTTTGCCACCTTGATGATAGTATGTGTTTTATTTAAATTAAAAAAAGTTTTTTTTGGTTTATGTCTTTTTGCTGGTGTTTTTTGTGTATTGTTATAACTTTGATGCCTGTGTTGCCTCATGCAGTTTCCCACCTTGAATGGTGGTTGAACACGATTCTAGGGGTTAATAAAGGTCTTCTGGAGCGAAGTGATGCATTTGTGTAAGAAAAATATAAGGGATGCACAATATATATCGGCCCGATATTTAATGCGCATCTCGTAGTGTAGAGATTTACCGCTAATTACAGAACCGGCTTTACTGACAAGATGCACATTAATATCGTGCTGATATTTATTGTGCATCCCTAAAAAATATCCATATTTAAACCTTTACATACCTTAATCTCTAGCTTCCTCTAGCTGTCGTACGCACGTTCACGACAGAGTGGTGTATACACCTAGTATGGCTTGAGGGTGAGTAAATCATGGGGTAATTTTCACCATTTTTGGGTGAACTATCCTTTTAAAGTAAAGGGTTACTATTTTCTTTTACTAAAGTGTGTATACTGTATATAGGACAAAATATCAGTTTCATGTCAACCTTAATTTTATTAGGGTCCCTTAAAAATGACAAGATGTCAGGATGAATATGAGCAGAGACAAAATGTTCAGCTTTGTCATCTAGTCTTTCCTTACATAGTGGCAGCTACTGTCTTATGCCTTTTGGTGCTGTGCTGACTCTTAAGTCATAACTAAAGAAACCAGATAAATTCAGCAGATTTGATTTCTTTACTTGCAAAATGCCAGTGGAGACAATGGGATAAAGATTGGAACTGGAAAACAAATCAGATTTGGAACTGATCACACTGAGATTGTATGTGTGAACAAAGCCTTGGAGATCTTGGATCCTGGGAGGAAGCGAAATCAAAGGCACTCAAATTGAGGTCAAATGCAAATGACATACTTGTGTTGTGTGTGTGTGTTGTCCGTATGAAACAGGAAGAAACACAGAAAGTATAACAGCACTGAGAGACTTTGCATGGCGTGATAACAGTGAACTTAAATGCACTATCTATATTTAATTAAGTGAGCTAAATGCATCCTAGCAGCTACACACACAAATATACAGTTAATGAGAATAAATTATTCAAACTGTGATATATTCTATTTTTTCAGTTTCCTACATAGTTTAATTTATGCACATGAATTCTATATTAAAGGGATACCCCACCCCAAAATGAAAATTTTGTCACTTACCCCCATGTCATTCCAAACCTGTAAAAGCTCTATTCATCTTCGGAACACAATTCAAGATATTTTGGATGAAAACCGGGAGGCTTGTAAATGTCCTATAGACTGCCAAGTAAATAACTGTGTCAAGGTCCATAAAAGATATGAAAGTTGTCGTCAGAATACTCCATCTCCATCAGACGTGCAATCTGGGTTATATGAAGTGACGAGAACACTTTTTGTAAGCGAAGAAAACAAAAAGAACAACTTTATTCAACAATTCCTTTGTTAACGGTCTCCTCTGTGTCTCTCCACATCACCATATGCTGCGTATGCTCTTCTGTATCATCCGCACCACAAGGATGCACAACAAGGAAAACAGCGCATCCTTGTGGCGTGGATGATACTGAAGAGCATACGCAGCATACGGTGATATGGAGAGATGACAACTTTCATACCTTTTATGGACCTTGACACTGTTATTTATTGGCAGTCTATGGGAAAGTCACAGGCCTCCCGGTTTTCATCCAAAAAATATCTTAAATTGTGTTCCGAAGATGAACAAAGCATTTTTGGGTGGAGTATCCCTTTAATGCACTATCAAGATAATTATTTTTATTTGTTCTGATATTTTTAAATGATCCAATGTTGCTTAGGAACCAATGTGCCAAAGAGAAATCTCTACAGCAGAATTTCTAAAGGTTGACTTTTTTCTACCATTGCATACATGCGTCACACCGCCAGCCCTACATGAAGGCTAGATGTAGATTGACGATGTGCTCCCAAATTGGATTAGCATAACCGAATCAGATCATATTTCCATTTTAATGGCCCATTTGAAAGAATATAATTAGAGATTTACATCAAAAAGAAAGACCTATGTAAGGGAGCAATAAGTAGTTACAGAATATTTTCCATCATGATAAATTCTGGAGAGGTTCCTCATGAAAAATGCCTGTGCTGATATTCTGCTGTGCATGGTGTGACAACACCGCTGCTTCAATTTGTCAAAATCACAGTAAATGGGCTGTATGAAGAATGACATTCGGATCTCATACGGCATCAGCTCTATAGCTGCATTGTAACTAACACAGCCCTTAGTGACCCAGCTTTAAAGCTATTAACAACTCCACTAATTAAACTATAACACTGTTTTATCACCCTCATAACACAGATAAGTATTTAGAAGATTGAAATAAACAAGCAACAAAATAAAAGAAAACATGTATTAGAAGCGCTACCAGGGAAATCAATATGCACTAAAAGCAGTCAGAGGGCAAGTATTATCGCACACTCAGATCATCGACGTGTCTTACCTGCGGTCGGGTAAGATGGGCACCCTCCAGCCCTTGATGAAGCTCAGTTTGTTGTCTGAGAGCTCCACTTTAAGGGGCAGTTTGGGCACCCAGACTGTGAGCTCAAGAGGGGCACTCAGGTGCTCATAGCTGAAAATCACCCGAGCGTTCATGGAGCCACGTGTCTCTTTTCCATTCACAAACACATAATCACAGCTCATGGACACCTGTTGAGGAAAGCAAAGAGAGATTTGATTGCTTTCACTGCATTCTCTGGAGAGGCTGCACAATACAAAAGCTCTTCACGGGCAACTGCAAGTGGATGTTGGTTTTAAGTGGGGCTGTTAACTAAACCTTTTATTTGAATAAATCTAAATTAATCACATATATCAATATTTGCCAAGAAAAGCGATCCAAATTGATGCTGGCTCCACAACAGACTGCTCCTAAATGTGGACTCATATGTGGACTGAAAGGGTTTAGAGCATTTTTTTTCAGTATCTCTCACAATGAGCAACACATTTTTAAGATGCTGTGTTATAAATGTGTTTCGAGACCACTACATTGCGCTACGTTCAGCTGTTTTTGAACCAAGAATGCATCCTATGTAAACAGCACCTCAATCATTTTATAAATGTGGTTTGCAATGCCAAGTAGCCTGTAGCATTGTATGGGTAAGGAGTTAAAAGCAATATTTTTTTTACCATATGCATCACATTATTTTTCATATAATAGTTGTTTTAATTGAACACATTCACTTGAAAGGTGTAGTTTATTATCTTTCTTTCAAATCAATTAGCATTAGAAAGGGTTAAAGTGTCATTCTGATTTACTCTCAAAAGCATCAACTAAAATATGACAATAATGCATTCAAAAGTATTTTTAATAGCAAAAGAGGTCTTTTTACTTGTTTCCTAAAATAACACCCCATAGGAACTGGGTCTGACAGCTTTTGTCCTAAGGCAACCCCCCCATCCCCTCCCCTTCCCTTTTTCGAAGCAGCAGTTGTTATTCAATCCATTCTTTGTTTTTGTTTTTTTCAGCGCACACAAAGAAATACTCTAATGAATACAACACACATAGATTTTTAAACCTTCAAGTTCTGGAAATTTCATTACAGCAACCAAAGTGGTACCAAAAAAAAAAAAAAAAAAAAAAAAAAAAAAAAAAATATATATATATATATATATATATATATATATATATATATATATATATATATATATATATCCTGCTATTCCTTCCATCTGCCAACACATTTCATACAGCACTCTTTAAATATAAATTATTTACTGTAATAGATAGTCAAAGCTTTGCTTTGGGGTACCAACTATGATTTATCCCGGGGTCTTAGGCAGCTGACACTGTAATCAGAGAACATAATCTCCCTCACATGGAGGTCGGGAGCTGCAGTATATCCAAGACAGAGATTCATCATAGTGGGGGATATCAGAGTAATAAAATATGTAGGCTTGCTAGACAGCTACCCCTCTTATCCATACCATCAATATGGAGAATTGATCAGAGGAGATGGACCTCTCTCCCCAGTAGCCTTTAGGAGAATCAGCAGGAAAACTCTGCTTGCCCACTTCATTTCTTTTTTAAAGGGACTGCTTGTCAGTGAAAAAAAGAAACTATGAATCATATTTCTGAAAAAAAAAAGAAAAAAAAAAAAAAAACTGACATATGAAGAAAGTGCAGAGAGGATAACAGCAGTGAGGGGGAGGTACAGATAGCGCTTTTCATGTTCAAATGAAACATTTCCTTGGCCTAAATTTAAATGTGAAGAATCAGGCATCTTGTTAGTAAGGTTTTGATAGTTGAAAAATGTCTTTTATTGAGATTTATTAAGTATTTTTTTTTTTCTTGTGTTTTTTTTTTTTTCTTTCAAGTATTCTTTTCTTACTCTTTCTAATTTTTTTCTTAATTTCTTTCTTAATTGTTTTTAACGCTAAAATGCTTTCTCCTATTTTATCTTAATATGTTGTACAATGATCGGTACCGCATAATAGGTCAGCAAGGAAACACTTAAGATTAACTGATTGGTTCTTCCAAAGCCAGCAGCACAGCCAATCAGTCTCTCTTTCCTATCTACACAACCTTATTCCAATCACAACCTGGTCCAGCTCAGTACTGCATGCCAAGAGATTTTTTTTAGCCTTCCACCTCCCCAGCACCACATGTCTAGATCTACCATGAGGTTCTCTTTACTTTACCTTCAGCAGCAAGACCGCAGCAGATCTATTCCGCCAAGATCAATCCTACTATTCTTATCAATAAATTGCTGTTAAATCTATATTGAGAGTTGTCATTATTTAACTATAAGTAAATCACTATGTGGCAGTATCAATATATATGCGCCACTCATTCTAACATGCCCCCACATGTCTACGTCACAATGTGGAAAGATTTGCATAACGCCGCACAAATGTTCACGCAAAGAAAGAAAGCGTAACTTTTATTTTTGCTGTTGTTGCCGCCGCCATGTTGTGGAGACGCTGTGTGTTTCGTTGTGCAAGCGAAACTACTTTGTTTGGCCTTCCAAAAGAGGACACAACCAGAAATCAGTGGTTAAGTTGTATTTACAACACTGTTCCAGAACAGTTCAACCCAAATATTCAGATGTGTGCAGCGCATTTTACGGAGGATGAGGACTATTTCCTTTGGAGAGTAGCCTACAATGCCAGTGTCTGTTTCTGTAAAGTGAGGCAATTCTAACTTTGCAAAGATAGTCTGGTGCTTCTGACTCACAGTCTGTAAGTACATTTTCATATTTAAAGAATTTGCCATTGATGATTCAAACATGAGTTTTGAGCAGTGTAGAGTAGTTTGTCGTTTCTCCGATCACAAATGCAGAAATGGTTTTATGTGAATGTGGTGTGATACGTAACGCAATGTGTAAAAAGACAGTATAAATCATTATAATCAGTAATAATGTCCCTACTGGATGCAACAAATGCCATGTTTACAATGGGTTTTATTGTTTTTGTCTTGTAGCTCCGGTGTTCTGACCGGGACACGGCATCACAGTATGGTAAGGGGCATAACATTTCCGTTACACACTTCAGCCAATCACAACACACTGAATAGCTGGCCAATCAGCGTACACCTCGCTTTTCAGAATGATGAACTTTGTAAAAATCAACACGTTTCAGAAAGGCAGGGCATAGAGGAGCAGAAATAATGTAAATCATGTGGAAAATAATGTTTTTTGAACCTTAAACTGCATAAACACATTGCATTACACCAAATACACAACATAATGTTCTTATTAGCAATGTCATATGACCCCTTTAAATTTCAGTTTGCTCATCACACAAAACTATTGTAAGTCTTCAAAAGCTTTGTATAGCACACACAAGTCATATCGACCATTTTTATGGGGCTTTTTGTCCTTTTCTTGAGTTTTAAATATGTCCTTTTGTGTTCCACATCAGAAAGCATAAACAATAAATGAGCGTGAGAAATGACAATTTTCATTTTTGGTTAAACTATTCCTTTAATAGTAATATCAATACTAGTAATCCCAATTAAACTCACTATTGTTGCTATCAATAGGTGCAGGTGGCACACAACAAAAGCAGCAGCAGTGTGCAGTGTTAAGCATGTCCTGTCTGGTTCTCAGTGCACTCTACAGTCTTGTAAATGTGTTCCTGCTGTGCCACTTCTGTTGATGTGAGCTCAGTCTTGACCCACTTGCTCCTGGGGCTTCTAATAAACTTGGATGGATAATTTTAAGTCAAAAGCAGTTAAGGACTGTGGGCGTCACTAGCCAGCAGGGGCCAGCTTAAAGTACTTTTTACGTGCCAGTCGACAGTCAGAGTTCCACGGAGTCACTAATCTGCCCTGGCACCTTGTGTGGTTCCAGAGAAGTGGCAGGGGCGAGGTCAGGATAGTGCCGCCCATTGAGACGCCTCCAGTTCTACACACCCGCCAGCTGTATTTAATCCAAAAAAGCACCCCCTGTAACCCTCCACCATCCAGACTGCCGTCACACAGTTAGGCAGATGCACTTTTATCTGTGTTGATGGTATCATGTGAAGGCCAGCAATACATGGTTAAAGATGAACACACTGCCTACAGCTTGAAGCACAAACTGATTATTTAATTTAATATGACAGCTAGCTTCACAAACACAAACAGAATGTTTTCACACTTAAAATACTGGTCTCAATTGGGGAGTTCCAGTCCTGAATGCTTATTGACAAATACAGCATTCCAGCTCTGCTAAATTCAGCCAACGATGTACAAGTGGCCAAGCTATATTGTAGTCACAGGGAAAGGGTGCTGTGCTAAAAATAAAAATAGGGATGCACAATATAATGGTACCATATCAGTCAATATTACAGATTTATTGGTATTGACTGATGTTGGATTTTTTAAATATAGCATGCTTATTACTCTTATTACTTTTTGCTGATATGCTCTCCTTAAGTTAATCATAGTAAAATAGTAATAATTTTATAACACTGTTAATTGTTGTATTTGTTGAAATGATTGACTTATTTTTTAGCAATAATTTATGCAAACAAAATGGTAATCAAATTATCGGTTATCGTATGTAAAATAATAGATTTTTTTGAATTACATAATTACTTAATTAATTAATTAATTTTAAATTAGTTATTGGCTTACTGTATATGTATTGACCAGAATTTTAAAACTGGTGAATAAAATGTTATTTTGTAACATGTGGATCAAATCAATTACCATGTGTATTTCATAGCACTGCTGGAATTTTGTATCGACCAATCAGTATCCAGGACCGGAACTATCCATTTCATAATATTTATGGTGTACAATTAACCTTGGATAGAAGAAAGCATTTTAACATTAAAAATACACTCACATCATCTTTAAAGGCAGAAGATTTGCTTTTACTATACATTTTATGCATTATTCAGGCATTGACTGCACTTGACTATACAGGAATCAAAGTATGTGACTCATCTAATTAAGGCTTCTGCTTTCTATACTTGGTTATTCATGCCTAAATGTGTTTGCTGTGTTGGAAATGTGTGCAGTGAGGATTCTGGCTAAGCAGTGGAATGGAATGGGAACTGTAGTGTGTTCTCAGATGGCCAGTGTGTATCAGAACATTGAAAGTAGAGATCAGCTGGGACAGACTGTTTACAGCTCCCTGCTCCCAAACACAAAGCCCCACAGGGTCTCATCATTCAACACTCGCATATAAATACACAAAACAATGTAGGATGTTCATTACACAAATATGGACTAACCCAACTTTTGGGTTAAAATTTTAATTAAAATGTTTAACCCAACAGCTGGGTTAGTCCATACTTGACCCAAATTTGGGTTGAAACAACCCAGCATTTTTTAGAGCGTACCTTTCGAATGACATAAGCAAAAAAGATGTTACTGGCTCCTGTAACCTTTGCCTTCTGTATGATGCTTTTTTTCGCCACTGCACAGAGCATTTTATTGAACTGTCAGAACTCATGTTGTCTCAGCTTGAAGGGCTCATCTCGAATTAGCCTCCAAAGTTCAATGGCCCAGACGGCCAAGCAAACCCACTCAGTAACACCAGAGCTAATGCTCTGCCCAGGCACTGCGGCACACACAGTTATTCTGAATCTTAACACAGATCAACAACGAATGCCCTCACGGCCCGTCTCGGATGACTTATGGATCTCAATCTTGCCGGACAGATGACACTCTGAGGCATATTATTATTTCTTTACATTTTGGATATGGTTTATAGTCGAATTGGATTTCTACTTTTAGATTTTGTCGTGCCATGGAACAGATGGCAAAGATTGCTGAAATGATTGTTTCCTTCAGCAAAGGATGCATTTTCGGGCCTGTATCTATAAGCCCTTTAGGTGGAACCAACTGCCCTCTTGTGCAAATGCAAAAAAAATAATTCATTCAATTACAGTAAATACAGAAGCTTTGCAGTTGAATTGAGATGGAACTTCATCTTAAGAAACTAGCATTTAAAGTAGTGGTTCTCAGCCTTGTTGTTCTGAAGACCCCACATTGTCCAACACAATTTTTAAATATGTAAGACCTTTTCTTTTTATAAAAAAAATAATAATAATAATTAATATTATTAATATATATATATTAATAAAAGCAATATTTAAGGGGGAATATATACAGTATTTAAAGAAATTAATAGATTTTAATTATTAAAAAGATTGTTTTTTTGTAGTGTATTTTGAAGCTGCATTGAAACTGCAATTTGGAACTTCAGCCCGCTGGCCACCATTCAAGTCCATTATATGGAGAAAAATCCTGGAATGTTTTCCTCAAAAACCTGAATTTCTTTGCGACTGAAGAAAGAAAGATATGAACATCATGGATGACATGGGGGTGAGTAAATTATCAGGAAATTTTTATTCTGGAAGTTAACTAATCCTTTAAATGTTTTAAGCTGTTTTGTTAAACCGTAATTTCACACACTGGAGTTCTTCACCTCATAAGTGCAAAGCTGTATCGCGTGAGCTATCCGACAAACCAACCCATTAGAAAACCCATACATATGAAGATGTATACGTGACGCTAACATTCAAAAGTATACATTTTCAAATGTAAAATTGTTTTCAAGTCATAGCACAATATTGGGCTATGAATTTTGTTATTGTGCAATTGTTTGAAATTAGGCTTTCTTAATTGAAACTCTGATCCTGTAAATCATACTTTGTGAAGAAAGAAATACAGGTTGTCAGTTTTACTGCCTCTAGTGTTCATTTCAATTGGAAACTTCAGCAATTTGTACGTATAGTATAGTGTTTTTTTTTTTTTTTTGAAGTGTTTTTTTTGTTGTAATGGTTGGTATCATGCTTATTATTTTTTTATGATTTTTTTGTGGGTGAATAAAAAAATTTCTATTTTCCATCTCTTTTTTTAATATTGTTGTGCTCTGCTTGCAACTAATCCTCAAGATGTGTTATTTCAGTTAATAAAGAGAGCTTTGGTGCACTGCTTTCTAGTTGACTCTTCATTTAAGAGGCATTAAACACAAGTCAAGTGTGTAGCCTCAGCTGCTGTTCAGTGGGAAATGCTGTTCTCCAGAGCTCTGAACACTTCTGACGACTTCTGAGACCGAAAAGGCATCGATCCCTCGAGGGGATCACAAAGGAGTGGCCACAGGAGCATATATAAACTCTGCTTAAATGAGGTTTTGATGGTCATTTTATGGACTCTTAAGTGGACTGCGATTGATTATGGGAATAGTAGAGGAAGTCCTAGATCATTAAACCTCTCAACATGGGCGTGACATACCTTGACAATGTCCTCACTGAATGACTTGCACTGCACAAAGGATGACACATCAGTGACTGCTCCGTTCAGTTCTATGGAAACCACCTTGACAGGGATGGCCACAGTTCGGCCAGTAAGAACTGCCGTGTTGATAATCTCAGTGTCCTGGATATGGAAGAAAGAGAGAGGGGGAAATGAGAGAGAGCATGAGTCAGGTGGTTAGTGGAAGTTCACCGTTCCAAAGATCTGAATGTTTAGGAAAGCCCTGGAGTCAGTGTGAGACCGGTAATAAAGTGTAAAAATATTATCTATACTAATGTCAAAAGCCATGAACTCAAATGCTGTGCTTAGTTTTATAAGTGAAATACTACATTGAGATGCATTTTAAGTTTTTTTCATTTATTTATTTAAAGATATTATTAGCCTTTGCAGATATTTGCTTTAAACTGAAACAGAAGTTTGGTTATATTTTGATTACAAAGTATGATCTTATAGCAGTAACCTGATTAAGCTAATATTCCAGTTTTCTGACATATGTTTGTATTAATTTGTACAGAATTATGTGTCATAAAACATTTTTGTGCAATGAGACATGTGCGTTTTATAAAAACATTAAAAGAAGTGAACATAAATCAATATACAGACAGGTGAAAGCACCATAACGTTGTAATGATCTACATCTTTTTTTAATTCATTGCCCTTTTGTGTGCTGTTGTCAAGGATATTCATGAGAATTAATGGCCTGAATTACTGAAAATTAATTAAAATAAACGGCAAGAGCATTTCCAAGAGAAAAGTAATATGATACAGGAATATTTCAATAGCTGTTAAGCATTTAAATATCTTTTGTGGAATAAATGCTTTTCCAGATCATGGATCTTAATCAAAAAGTGTCAGTTGGAATGTAAAGGAAGATTTATACATTCTGTAAAATGTATGAAGCTTGAAAAAAAAAACAAAAAAAAAAAAAACAAAGGATGTACATTTTCAACATAGTCAGTTGTGACAAGCATAAATTGGATTGAGGTTCTCATTCACTTTGTATAAAACCTCTTGGGTTATGACAGTTATAGTACTCCACAGTAATGTATAAACTTTTAAAATACTCTGTCCTGAGCTTACCAATTTAAAAGTTTTCCTGTTAGAGGACACATGCAAATAAATCTTCAATTATATCTCGAAAGCTGACGCCAGTTAAAAAGAACATTGGCTTCACAATTGCTCTCTAAGAAAAATCTATTAATTATTTTGTATAGAATTGCTGCAGGGATGTTGCACAACTAACAGTAAAATTTTTCCCTTGTGGCCCACAGGAATAAAACAAAGATTATGCAGCTCTCTCTCCACTCTCTATCCCTCATGCTTCAATCAAAACCACATATTTAAGGAAACACTTTCCACCATGCTCCTTTACTTTTAAACAGACACTTAAAACAGTAGAAATAAAAACATGCATGTATGAATGAGAAAGCCAAAGTCTTAACTTGAACTGGTTTTCATCAATCAACCTCACTTCACCCTTTCCAGTTGTCAGAGTTGAAAATAATGTATTCCACATTAAATGATTTGACTCTTCATTTGGAAAAACGTATTCTCTTTTCTTTTTGTTTTGCAAGGCTTAACTGCTTTAACAGGTGCATCGTTTTAGGGTGAACACCTCACAGCAGAACGGGCAAGAACACATTAAGACATTTGCTGGAAATAAAAGCAGTTTTTGAGTTTATATGGAATTAAATAAATAAATTGTACTATATGTTGGTTTGCTTATTTTACACACAGAGCAAACCACAGGTTAAGAGGAAGGTCCGGGAAACACTGAATTGCTGAGGTTAAGAGGAAGGTCCGGGAAACACTGAATTGCTGAACTATGTTGGTAAAGACCGAATTTGCAAACAACAGACACAGTGGCTGTGGTGTCAGGCCTCCAAGAGGTTTTTATTTAACAGTAACTAAATATAAAATGCCCCAAAATGGGGAATGATGTGTTCAAAGGGGAAGAAGTGTCCAAAATAAAAGGGGGATCAGGTGTCCTCGTTGTGCTGGGGAGTTGTGAAGGAAGGGCAGTGTTCAGAAAGGAGGGGTCCAGGTAAGGGGCGGAGTCCGGCGGGGGGGTGTGCGCTCCACTCTGTGGTCTGGGGCTTCAGGGGCGGTGGCTTCTTCATAGCGGCTTGTGTTTGGTGGGCACTGACGCTCTAGTGTGGGTTATGGGGGGGGGATTTATTTTCATTTTTCATTTCATTAGGTGATTGTTGTGATTTTTTGCATCTTTATTCACTTTTTATTTTATTTTTTTGGCATGAGAGAAGTTACCAGATGAAAAGGGTCGTAAATGTTGGACTTGCAAAGAACATTTGAATTAGGTTGTCTTTAATATCTCCCCACTGAGCAAATGAGTTATTAGCTCAGAATTACTCTGATAGTCTTAGCTGAAACTGCATAATCATAATTTTCATTCAATGTGCATTACTGGCCTGCCTGCCTTGTTTAAATGGAATTCTTGGTAACTTGCACTAAGAAATAAAATTCATTAGAGGCCTCTGCAGATGATTTTCACCCTGCAGCTGACCGACTCAATTCTTTGCCTGAGATCTCATTTTTATGAAAGGTAAACTTTAAAGGTCAACAACATCCACCCACTGAATTTATTTAATTCATACGATTCATGTTTGGAAAAAGCCTATTGTGCTGGTGTTGCCTACTGCTGTCATTTCCTCCACTCCAAGTAAAAACCTAAACAGATGGTCATGGACACACAGGGACTCTCAGCAACGGAAGCTGATTCAAATCCAGGTTTATTTTCAGCAAATAATAACTAAGCACAAAAAAGACTACAGTAATAACATCAATATTTAACTCTGAGTTTATTGAGTCTCTCATCCCTTGCAAAAAAAAAAAAAAAAAACATTCCTGCAGTGGTACCATGGAGACATATCAGATGATAATACCATGGATTTTGTACTTTGATTCAAGAAATGCCATGGTATTACTATAAAACATATTTCACCAAAACCATTTTTTTTTTACTATGTTAAACACTGCTATGTTGATATATTTACATGGTTCCAAGGGTAATACCATGGTAATAACATGTTTTTTATATATTTTTTAGCATCATTGTAATATAGCACACTGCTCTAACACAAGAGATGGGTCAATGCTGCCCTTCATTCTGAATCATTTTGAAGTGACAGCAGTGTGCGATTGTGTGGTTGGGAATGCAAATGAGAGTGTCATTCTCATGGAGGGCAGTATTTACAGTGACAGACAGCGAGAGTCGAACGGTCTCACGTGATGGGTGAAGCTCCCAGCTCAGATGGATATGGACAGCTTTAGCTGTAAATAACAGCAAGGGAGCGTTTGGAAGCCATTAAACACTTCACACACTGAAGGAGCAGAGTAAACCCGAGCCATACGGAAAAGATATCAAAGATACAGGCTATTTGATAAAAGACACTGCTGAGGTGACAGATTGCCCTTACCATGAGACCTTTCGAAGCAATTTACAGTTGTGTGCACTGTACTACGAATAACCAGCTTGGTATATAGCAGTAAATTCTTTATGAATTCAAACAAGGATGTATGTTGTTGTTGTCAGTTGACTTGCTATAAAATATGGGATTTTTACTGTCAACATGAAATGGCATTTGGAAGCTATTTGACTTCTGTAAAGTGAAATAAAACAGAATATTCTGACTGAAACTATTTTTTTTTTAAACTGCAGTGTAAGGTAAGACGAAATTCATTTAAACTTACAAAGTCATATATATCATGTATTGTACCCCTACTATAAAGTCAAATGAAAAGGTTACTTTATATATATATATATACTGCATACAGACACACACACACACACACACACACACACACACACACACACACACACACACACACACACACACACACACACACACACAGTATTAGTGTTAGGTCAAAAAGTTCAATATACAGTCTAATAAAAAAATAAACAGATTTTTCTGACTATAATTTGTCAGACTTAAGAAAGTAAAAAAATATCAATATCAATGTCAATGTCAATATTGCTTTGAAAGGGTTGAGTTAACTTTAAAGTCTTAATCTATCCCACAGGTTTAGAGCCTGAGGAAAAAACATAAGGTCATCGTGACCTCACGTCCAGAATCTTCCTTCTTTTATATACAATACCAGCACTATTCCCTTGTCCGAAAGTGTGTGTATGTGTGTGCTCATGATACTATCCCTGACTTGAAGGCAGTGTCATATTTTATTTATGATGTACTACTGAAGCAGGAGCAGAAGCGAAGCCCATGTAGGCAACACATCCTCTGTCCCCTGCGTGCTTACAGAGGACCGCCTTCGCTTGCCAAAACTGAGCAATTTCAAGAGAACATGAGGATCTGATCCTGAATGCGTGTTAAAGGCCTCTTTCTTTGGCCAGGTTTGAAAGAGCAGTTCATGCTGATAGAGGTTGAGAGACTTGCTTTGTGAGCTAAGAGGGATAATTGTGGCCAGA